>NW_026068201.1:408457-412899 GCF_014885135.2 Alexandromys fortis
CTCTCTGCCCCCCGCAGCTTCATAGCTATATCATAATGCAAAATGCCCTTAGTCCTACTTCAGAGTACCCCATGATCTTTAAATCACAAAACAGTTTCAAAGTCTAAAGTGTCTTCTGAGACTCGCGGCAATATTTTAGCTGCAATCCCCTTGTTTTCGTCAGTACTCTATTACTGTGAAGAGACACCATCACCACAGCAACTCTTATAAAGGAAAGCATTTAATTGGGGCTGGCTTACAGTTTCAGAGGTTTAGTCCATTCTCTTCATTGAAGGAAGCTTAGTGGTATCCAGACAGATAATGGTGCTGGAGAAGTAGCTGAGATCTCTAAATCTGGATTGGCTGGCAGCAACAATGCCACATCTCCAACACTGCAATTCTCTATGAGTCTGTGGGGGCAATTTTCATTTAAGCCACCACATTCCACTCCCTGGCTCTCCTAAGCTTGTAGCCATAGCATAACGCAAACTACATTTACTCCATCTTCAAAAGACCCCATAACATTGTTTAAAATTCCAAAGTCTTTTCCAAGATGCATGGAAATCTCTTTTATTTATTCCTTGTGGCTTTCACATCAAGCATCTCCCCAACCCATGCTGCCGCATGACAGATGGGTAATAGGGACAGCTCTCCCAAACTCACAACTTCAGGGCTGGCTCACCCACACCTCCACCAGTGGGGCTGGCTCCGTTGAGTTGCTCACTCAAGGTGCAGAGCCTGATGTCCCAAGTGTTGCAGCTGGACATGGGCAGGGGCAGCTTTCTCACCTGCCTCAGGCATTGTTGGGTGGGGGAGGGCATCTCTCCCCCACCCATGTTATGTCAATCTCTTAACTATAATCCCCCTTAAACTCAAAATGAAAAAGCAGATCACATACTTTCAACATACAATGGCTCAGATATACCGTACCATTCCAAAATGTAGAGAAAAGGAACGTAGCGAGCAAATACTGGACCAAAGCAAAACTGAAAACAAGCTGGACAAATTCCAAACTCCGCATCTCCATGTTTGATGGCAAAGCTTTCTTCAGATCTCCAACTCCTTTCAGCTCTGTCGACTGTAACACACTTATTTCTCTTGAGCTGGTTCCACTCCCTGTTAGCAGCTCTCCTCAGCAGGTGTCCCACAGTTCTGGCATCTCCAACTTCTTGGGGTCTCCAAGGGAATCCAGGCTTCTCCTTCACAGCTTCACACAATGGTATCTCTAGACCTCCATGCAGGGACACCCATGACACACTCCTGAATTCAACACCTTTACTTAGTCATGGAGGGAGATCCCATAACCCCTTTCTTGTATACTTGACTCTAAAGACAGAACCACATAGCCAACACAGCCAAGTTCTGCTGCTTGCTAGGGCCAGAACATGGACCCCTCATTCAATTACATTTTTATCAGATTTCTGTTCTCAAATTTTTTATTATCCTTCTCTCATATATTACATCCAGACTGCAGTTTCTCCTCCCTCTCCTCCAAGTCTCTCTCCCCCATCTCCCTTCTCTCCATATCAATGTCCCCTCCATTTTCCTTCAGAAAAGTGCAGACCTCCCTCGAACATCAACCAAACATGGCATAATATGCTACAATAATACCAGATACATACAATCTCATCAAGGGTGGACAAGGAAACCCAGTATGAGGAAAAGGGTCCTATAAGTAGGGAAAAAAGTCAGTGACTGCCCTTGCTCCCACTGTTAGGAGTCCCATAAGAACACCAAGCTACTGAGCCATAACATATGTGTAGAGGACCTAGGTCAGACCACTACAAGATCTCTGATCTCTGTGAGCAACCATGAGTCCCAGTCAGTTGATTCTGTGGTCCATGTTCTTGTGATCCTGACATCTCTGGTTCCTCCCATCCTTCCTCCCCTACCTATGAAGGACTCTCCCAGAGCCACCTAATGTTTGGCTGTGGGACTCTGCATCTGCTTCCATCGGTTGCTGGATGAAGTCTCCCTGGTTTCTCTGATGAGAATTATGCTAGGTTCTGGTCCCAGAACAGTCTGCAGGCAGGACAAGCTGTAGGTTGAAGATTTTGTGGCTGGGTTGGTGTCCCAATCCCTCCACTTGAGGTCTTGTCTGGTTAGGGAAGATGGCCGGTTTGGGCTCCTTGTTCCACATTACTAGGAGTCTTTGCTAGAGTATGTAGGGATAAGCCTGCCCATTGGGGGCGGGCTCGCTTTGGGTGAATGTTTACTGATAAATTGGGTGTGCAGAAGCTGCGGGCCCCTTCCTGTTTCTTGTACTCCACTGGAACCTTGGTTTCGTGAGTCTGGTTTTCCATTAAAGTTGTGCAAATACTTATCACAATTTGTCTGCATTAATCTAAGCCGCCACATCAAGAGTATCTTAGTTAGGGTTTCTATTGTTGCGATGAAACACCATGACTTTCTTATAAACAAAAGAAATTAGGAGGTATCACTATTGCTAATTTCAAGCTGTACCACGAAGCTGTAGTAATAAAAAACTGTATGGTATTGGCATAATCAAATCAAATCAAGGACCCAGCTGTTAATCCACACACTTATGAACACTTGATTTTGATAAAGAATCCAGAAATATGCAATGGAAAAAGAAAGTATTATAAACAAATGGTGCCGGTCTAACTGGATGTCAGTATATAGGAGAATGCAAATAGATCCATATATATCACCCTACACAACACTCAGGTCCAAGCAAATCAAAGACCTCAGCATAAATACAAATACACTGAGCCTGATGGAAGAGGAAGTGGACGAAAGCTATAAAAAGATTGGCATGGGAGACAACTTCCTGAAACAGAATGCCAATAGTGCAGGCACTGAGGTCAACAATTAATAAATGGGACCTCATGAAACTGAAAAACTTTTGTAAGGCAAAGGATACTGTCAATAGAATAAGAAGGCAGCCCAGAGGATGGGAAAAGATTTTTATCAACTCCACATCTGACAGAGGGATAATATCCAACAAAAATCCAAAACTACTCAAGAAATTAGACATCAACAAACTAAATAATACAATTAAAAAGCAGGGTATAGATTTAAACAGAGAGCTCTCAATGAAGGAATCACAAATATTTGTGAAACACTTAAAACAAATATTCAAAATCCCTAGCTGTGAAATTTTTTTTATTGTATAGGACTGTTTTAGATATCCTTCATTTTTTTTCATATGAAGTTGAGTATTGTTCTTTCAAGGTCTGTAAAGAATTATGTTGGAACTTTGATGGGGATTATGCTGAATCTGTAGATTGCTTTTGGTAGGGTGGCCTTTTTTTTTTATGTTAATCCTACCAATCCATGAGCATGTGAGATCTTTCCATCTTCTGATATCTTCTTCTGATGTGGGAGAGTCATATATCAATCTGTTGATTTCATTGGTTAATTAAATAAAGAAACTGCTTGCCCTGATAAGTTAAGACATAGGTGGGAGGAGTAAACAGGAGGAAGAGGAAGTGAGGTAAGATTCCTCAGAGAGACGCGAGATAGCTCTGCTCTCAGAGACACACGCGATGAAGCTCCGACTCAGGATGGACATAGGCTAGAATCTTGCCGATAAGCGCACCTTGGGGTGCTTACACACATTATTAGAAATGGGCTAGTCCAGGTGCGAGAGTTAGCCGAGAAGAGGCTAGATATAATGGGCAAGCAGTGTTTAAAAGAATACAATTTGTGTGTTGTTATTTCGGGCATGAGCTAGCAGGTGGCCGGGGTGCTGGGGACGCAGCCCTGCCGCTCCTATTTCAACAGATGCCTGCCCAACGTGAGGATAACTGAATCCACAAAAAGCCTGAGAAAGCTTGGGAAAGAATGGAGTGAAGCATGTTTTTTGGTAGCAGCAATTTCTCGAGTCTGCTCCGCTTGCTAGAGGCAAGCAAGCACTCTCATCTAAGAGAGTCTTCCTGACTCAGCTTCAGCTGCAAAACCCTGCAGCTCATTAAGAGGTCCTGCCACGAAACACTTAAACGGTATTGACAAAAAGCTGAACGCATGCTTTTCGGTTTTCAGCCGTAGCAGGAAAAAAGCTGCGCTGTTTAAAAATGCCGGCTTTCTGGGCCTCCTGCCAGGGCAAACTCTGACTGTTTGAGGCAGGAGGGCTGGCTACAGAGAGAGGACTTGAGTGTTGTCTGTTGTAGCTCGCTGGCTGGCAGGGACCTTGAAACACCATAGAATTGTGGCTATAAACATGGCTACAGCCTGTATCTCCGCCATGAGGCTGGAAAGCTAAGGAATGGACTGGATCTACCTGGCAAAGCCACGGCTTTAATCCTACTCATATTGCTCAGTAATTTAAAGGCTCATGTGGTCAGAAAAAGAGAGATATACAGTAAAGAGATTTAAAGACAAAAAAATTTTTTTAAATGATTTACAGTGTTAAAAATGTATGCAGACTAAAAGTTAAAATTCTTAAAGTAAAAAAAAAGTAAGAAAAAGAGAAGTTGTGTGTGGTAGTACACGCCTTTAAT
>NW_026068201.1:414391-433573 GCF_014885135.2 Alexandromys fortis
TGATGTGGGAGTGTCATATATCAATCTGTTGATTTCATTGGTTAATTAAATAAAGAAACTGCTTGCCCTGATAGGTTAAGACATAGGTGGGAGGAGTAAACAGGAGGAAGAGGAAGTGAGGTAAGATTCCTCAGAGAGACGCGAGATAGCTCTGCTCTCAGAGACACACGCGATGAAGCTCCGACTCAGGATGGACATAGGCTAGAATCTTCCCGGTAAGCGCACCTTGGGGTGCTTACACACATTATTAGAAATGGGCTAATCCAGGTGCGAGAGTTAGCCGAGAAGAGGCTAGATATAATGGGCAAGCAGTGTTTCAAAGAATACAATTTGTGTGTTGTTATTTCGGGCATGAGCTAGCAGGTGGCCGGGGTGCTGGGGACGCAGCCCCTCCGCTCCTATTTCAACATTCTTCAATTTCATTCTTTAAAGGTTTGAAGTTTTTATCATGCAGATCTTTCACTTGTTGGGTAGAATTGCCCCCAGATATTTTATATTATTTGTATTTATTGTGATTGATGTTGTTTTATGATTTCTTTCTCAGTCCATTTTGTTTTGCAATATTAGTCTAAGATGTGTTACATTTGTTTATGCTGTGGAATGTTTGTTTTATGATGCAAAATGTGCTGCATTCTTTTATGTTGCATTTGTTTTACTCTGTGAAGCTGTGTTACATTGGCTGTCTAATACCTGATCGGTTTAATTAAGAGCTTAATGGCCAATAACTAGGAAGGAAAGGATAGGTGAGGTTGACAGGCAGAGAGAACAAATAGGAGGAGTAGGAAGAGGAGAGAAGGATCTGAGGAGCCAGCCACACAGTCAGCTATTGAGTAAGAAGTTAAGAAAGGTGTGTAGAATAGAGAAAGATAAAAGGTCATAGGCAAAAGGTTGAGGGGATAATTTAAGTTAAGCAAATCTGGCTAGAAACAAGCCAGGCTAAAGCCAGTTATGTATAAGAAAGAATAAGGTTCCATGTATTAATTTTGGAGCTGGGTGGCAAGCTCCAAAGAACAAAGGGCAAAGAATAAAAAACAAACAGCAACAACAAAAACAACTACACTAGTGTAGCTAAGTCTTTATCTTTAAATTTATCTTATTTTTCTTTAGATTTACCTTTCTTTTTCTTTTCTATTTTTGAGATAGTGTCTCACTAGCTTTGAACTAATAAAGATCAACTTGCCTCTACAGGTGCCTTCTGAGTCCTGGATTAAAGGTGTGTGCCACATGCCAAGATAGATATATTTTTAACTTTTTAAAAATTCCTCATATTGGTTACACCTGGTTATAATCCCACCAAGAGTGAATGAATGTTCTGCTTTCCCCACATCCTTATCAGCATTTGTTGTCAGTTATTTCCTTGATCTTAGTCATTCTAACTGGGCTAAGAGAAGTATCAGAATATCTCTAAGTTGCATTTTCTTGATTCTTAAGGATGGCAAACATTATTTTAATGATATTTCTTGGCCTCAGTATAAGCCCAACAGAACACTGACCATTCCCTCTCTGCCCACATAAGTATCAGCCATCAAAAAACTGAAAACTTCCCATCTCATTGGGAACAAACAACAGACTCTATCAAGAGAAAAGGTGCTGGCTTTCTAATTATTGCTATTCCCCAGGCTCTAGGAAAGTACTCAATATTTGGTTAATGAATGAAAGAAGACAGAGGCTTACATCTCATATATGTACAACCAGAACATCATGGAAGTTTTTCAGTTTACCTGGTCGAGAAAGGGGAGGTTCATATTCAGCAGACTGGACCCAGGGAAATACATTTCAGCACAATAGCCATGACTTCTAAGTCTTTAGGGAACAGAAGTCAAAATAACTCCCATGGTATTAGTTTTTACCAAATGACTAGAGCCTTCTGCCTATTTCTCTTTGGGGAGGGATGGTGATCAACATCAGAGCCATTTTAATATCTAGTGATATTAAAATATTAATCAATTTTAAAATGTCTGAAACTGAATCCCAACTTTACTCTTTAATTTTCTGTTGGAGTCCCTAACTGGACACACAACCATTCTAATTTTGTTTAATTTGCAACTGAATTGAAGAAAAAGAAATCAACATTGGGCTCTCCCTACACTACAAAAAGGTTGCAAAAACAAAGATAAATATCCATGGTATACTGAGAAGTCCACCAGATTCCAGTGGTTAGTTCTAACCCCATGGTGACATAGATGATCCTGATAAAACCCAGTGTATCTAAAAACAAAAAGAATAAGAATCATTAATGTGGAAAGGGACTTGTGGGAAATGAGGAAGTGGTTAATAGGGATGAGGATGAGATTATCAAAAGTTTTAATAATTATCTCTTGGTGTAAGCTCCAGAATTACTTTATTTATAAGATGATTTGCTTATGGATCTTTTGGAGGGGTTAAGGATTTCTCTTTTCTCCCTCCAAGCCATTCATCTTGGTTTTATAAGACAAAGGCATACACATATAATTTCATTTTAATAACAGCTTGTCATTGACTTTCTGACAAAAGCAGAGTATTCCCAACTTTCCATAAAATATGAAAGCCTAGAAATTACCCTCCACATCATTTCCTGTCTTGTTAGCTTAGATGTGAAATGTCTTTTCTTATGTTAAGTTTTTTTCTTTAATAGTTAAAAAAAAGAAAATTTAGATTTAAGGAGAAAAGACTGAGCCAGCAACCAAGGCCAGAGCAGGCCTGAGACAGCAAACTCCACAGGAGCAGGTACAGGGAAGCAATTGCTGAGAGAATGGGCCAAAGTCAGAGACTTCTGTGAATGCGGGCATGAGTCTGGGACCTCCGAGGGAGTGGTCCTGAGCCAGGACCTCTATGGGTCTGGACTTCAGACTGGGACATCCGAGGGAGTAGGCAGGAACCAGAGACCTCTGAGTATCCAGGCATGAGTCTGGGACTTCCAAGGGAGTAGATCAGAGCCAGAGACCTTTGCAGGACCAAACCCAAGCCAGGGACCTCTGAAGAAGTGGATCCAGACCAGGGACATTTACAGAAACAGGTCTGAGCCAGCAACCTAGGCCAGGGCAGACCGGAGACAGAGCAAACCCTGGGAGCACCAAGTGACCTTTAGGAACACGGAGTAACCAATGGGGTGACAGGAACCATGGCACTGACTGTACTATGAGGAGCAACCATCTGAGCCTTGGATCCACTGGCACCTGAAAGATTGATAACCAGAGTCACAGACAGCACCAACACCACCAAGCAGGCAAAACCACAAAGAGCAACATGACACCAGTGGCCCTATACCAGCAAGACTTGAAAAGCCAAATATAGATGAAGCAGAAGAAAATGACCTAAAAAATAACTTTAGGAGAATGTTTAAGGCTCTTAAAGAGGAAATGAAAAATTCCCTCAAAGAAATGGAGAAAAAGACAAACAAAAAAATTGGAAGACATCAACACATCCCTTAAAGAAAACCAAGAAAAAGCAATCAAACATATGAAAGAAACTACTTACAATCTGAAAAAAATGAAATAGAGACAAAAAGGAAACACAAGCCAAGGAAATTATAGAAACAGCAATGATCAGGAACTACAAACACAAGCATAAACAGCAAAACACAAGAGATGAAAGAATCTCAAGCACTGAAGATACAATAGAGGAAATATACTCATCAGTCAAAGAAAACATTAAATCTAACAAAATTATAGCGCAAAATATCCAGAAAGTATGGGACACCATGAAAAGACCAATCCTAAAAATAATAGGTATAAAAGAAGGAGAAGAAGTTCAACTCAAAAGAACAGAAAATATATTTAACAAAATCACAGAAGAAGACTTTCTCAACATAAATAAAAATATGCCTATGAAAATACAAGAAGCATACAGAACACCAAATAGACTGGATCAAAAATAAATTCCCCTCACCATGTAAAAATTGAAACACTAAACATAACATAATAAAGAAAGAATATTAAGAACTGCAAAGGAAAAATGCCAAGTAACATATAAAGGCAGACCTATTAGGATTACACCTGACTTCTAAATGAAGACAATGAAAGCCAGAAGGTCTTGATCAAGCGTTATGAAGATATTAAGATACCACAGATGGCAGCCCAGACTACTATACCCAGCAAAACATTCAATCACAATAGAAGGACAAAACAACATATCCCATGACAAAATTAGATTTAACCAATACCTAGCCATAAAGCCAGCCCTACACAAAGTACTAGAAGAAAAATTTCAACCAAAGTTGGCTACATCAACAAAAACACAGACAATTGATGATCTCACAGCAGTAAATCCCCAAAAAAGGGAAAAACACAAAATAACATCACCAACAACAAAAACTAAATTAGCAGGAGATAGCAATCACTGGTTGTTAATATCCCTTAATATAAATAGACTCAACTTACCTGTAAAAAAGACACAATTTAACAGATTAGATACAAAGCCAGAATCCAACCTTCTTCTACATACAAGAAATACACCTCAACCTCAAAGACAGACATTGCCTCAGAATAAGGTGTTGGGGAAAAAATTTTCAATCAAAAGGACCTAAGAAATAAGCAGGTGTAGCTATCCTAATATCTAACAAAATAGACTTCAAACTAAAATCAATCAAAAGAAACTAAGAAGGATATTTCATATTAGTCACAGGAAAATTCCATCAAGAGGAAATCTCAATATTGAACATCTATGCCCTGAATACAAGGGTACCTTCATATGTAAAAGAAACACTTCCAAAGCTTAAATCACACATTAAACCCCAAACACTAATAGTGGGAGACCTCAACACTCCCCTCTCACCACTGGAAAGGTCAGTCAGACAAAAAATTAACAGAGAAATACGGGAACTAACAGATCTTATGACTCAAATGGACTTAATAGACATCTATAGAATAATCCATCCAAACATAAAAGAATATATACCTTCTTCTCAGCACCTCATGGAACCTTCACAAAAATTGACCAAATATACAATAATAAAACAAACCTCAACATATTTAAAAAAAATGGAATAACCCCATGTATCTCATCAGATCACCATGGCTTAAAATTAGAATTCAACAGCAACACTAATTCCAGAAAGCCCACAAATACATGGGAATTAAACAATGCTCACCTGAATCATCAATGGGTCAAGAAAGAAATAAAGGGAGAAATTAAAGACTTCCTAAAATTCAAAGAAAATCACCACGCTACATACCCAAATTTATGGGACACAATGAAAGCAGTGTTAAGACGAAAGTTCATAACACTAAATGCCTACATAAAGAAGCTGGAAAAATCCCACACTAGTGAATTAACAGAGTGTTTGAAAACTTTAGAACAAAAGGAAGCAAACTCACCCAAGAGAGCTAGATGTCAGGAAATAAATTGAGAGCTGAAATCAACAAAATAGAAACAAAGAAAACAATCCAAAGAAACAATGAGACAAAGAGTTGATTCTTCAAGAAAATCAATAAAATAGACAAACCTTTATCCAACTAATCAAAAGGCAGAGAGAGAATGTCCAAATTAACAAAATCAGAAATGAAAAGGGGGACATAATATCAGACCTGGAGGAAATTTAGAGAATCATCAGGTCATTTTTCAAAATCCTGTACTCCACAAATTTGAAAAACTTAAAAGAAATGGACAACTTTCTGGATAAATATCCCTTATCAAAATTAAATCAAGATCATATAAGCAAATTAAACAGACCTATAACTGCTGAAGAAATAGAAACAGTCATCAAAAGTCTCCCAACCAAAAACAGCCCAAGGCCAGATGGTTTCAGCTCCAAATTCTACAAGATTTTCAAAGAAGAACTAATACCAATACTCCTCAAATTGTTCCACACAATAGAAACAGAAGGAACATTGTCGAACTTTTTATAAGGCTACAATTACCCTGATATCCAAGCCACATGAAGACATTACTAAGAAGAGAATTAGAGACCAATCTCACTCAAGAATATTGACACAAAAATACTACATAAAATACTGGCAGATCGAATCCAAGAACACATCAGAATCATCATCCAACATGATCAAGTCGGCTTCATCACAGAGATGCAAGAATGGTTCAACATACGAAAATCTGTCAACATAATCCACTATATAAACAGACTGAAAAATAAAAACCACATGATTCGATGCTGAAAAACCCTTCTACAAAATACAACATTCCTTCATGTTAAAGGTCTTGGAGAGAGCAGGGATACAAAGAACATACCTAAGCATAATAAAGACAATATACAGCAAGCCAACAACCAACATCAAACTAAATGGAGAGAAACTCACAGTGATCCAACTGAAATCAGGAACAAGACAAGGTTGTCCACTCTCTCCATATCTATTCAATATAATTCTTGAGATCCTAGCTAGAGCAATAAGACAACAAAAGGAGATCAAGGAGATACAAATCGGAAAAGAAGAAGTCAAATTCTATTTGCTGAAGATATGATAGTTTACATGAGCGACCCCAAAAATTCTACCAAGGAACTTCTACAACTCATAAACCCTTTCAGTAATGTAGCAGGATACAAGATTAACTCAAAAGAATCAGTAGCCCTCCTATTTCCTATTTTTATTTCATTCTTAATGTCTTCTTTGACCCATTCACTATTCACAAATGAACTCTGTAATCTTCAAGAATTTTTGTACTTATTAGAGATTTGTTTGTTGTTGCCTTTAAGTTTTACTACATTATTGTCAAAAAATCAGTAGCCCTCCTTTGCACCCATGAGAAATGGGCTGAGAAAGAAAATAGAGAAACTTGAAGGGGAGGGGAGAGGCAGGGACGGGTGCAGAGAAAAATGTAGAGCTCAGTAAAATCAATTTTAAAAAAGAAAACTTATAGTAGTCCCAGATAAAGCACCCTGTTTGGAAGTAATGATTAATATTCATTGCTGACTTGGCTGCTTTTTGTGTGCAATGATGTTTGTAGAGAGGATTAAGTAAGGGGAAGACCCACACTGAATACCAGCAATCTCATGCTATAGGCTAAGGACTTAGATAGAATTAAAGGATGAAAAGTAGAATTCAGCTGAATGTGAGCATCTCCCTTTCTCTCCTTTCTGATGTGCTATGATGTGACCTACTTTCCTCCATCATTCCTTCTGGGCTTGACTGAACCCAAGGAAACTATAAACAAAATGAGGAATTCCTCTCTTAAGGTATTTCTCAGGATTTTAGACATAGTGTCAAAAAGTAATATATTTATTTTTACCCTGAGAAAGAACGTGTGACTTCAGATAAGTATGGCAATAAAGAACAGAAATATCCCATTAAAATTTCCCAAGCAAACGAGAGAGTATAAAAGGGTATCAAGGTTGGAGCGCTTTTGCCTCCTCCACAATAAAGAAGAAATAAATGAATTCTGAAATTCCTTTAATAAAGTTCTGGGAATAAACAAAAATTCATTAGATCCATGCATATAAAAATTTAACCCCTAAATATAAGTTTATATAAATCTGCATAAGCTTACAAAATTAAAATAATTCTTAACATAGTTTACAATTTTTACTAACCAAATTACCGCGTCAAGTAATTTTACATGTTTACTCATTTAATCATAATTAAAATTAAGTAACAGAACCAAAAATTCCCAGAAATATTGGGATTTTGCTGTTGTTTTCTGAAAGATTATTTGTTTATTTAAGGTATATATATGCGTGATTTATATCTGTTGAATCAACCGCCTCTCCAGACCCCAGATTTCTTTTTTTTTTAAATTTTTTTCCCAGAAATTTTAGGTGGAATGACAAATGTTATGAGATACCTCCAGGAATTTATTTCCTCTAGCAACAGTATACACATTCACATTAAATGAATATAGACTCTCCCAGTATCATGCCACTTCAGATGCTAACAGCAATTAACTGTCGTCTTCAAAGCACTGTGGAGTTTTAGGATCGTGAACAGATATTCTGGATTTTCCCTCATTTTACAAATAAAGAGAGTAAACTAACGAAAGGTCCAAGAAACTAAATGCTTCCCTGCTAACAGATGATGGACATCGCTAAAATGGAATCCAGGTAGCCTGGCTCGAATTAGTACTCTTGCTTTTGCCAGAGGCTTTTCCTCCACTCTTGTTCGCTAAGCTGTTCAACATTCTCAGACCAGGACTCTGTGTCTATTGTCATTGCCAGGCTTCTTCTTCTCCTCCACAAGACTTGCCTATTGCCTAGACTCTGAGCCTTCAAATCTGCATTTTAAATTCTGGTCCCTCAGTCAATCGTAAATAAGCCCTCACAGGGCTTTGCTCCTTCCTACCTTGTTTCAAATGGTAAGGAGCTGGAAGATATGTGTTTAACCCCCCCCCCCCAACACACACACACACACACACACACACACACACACACACACACTCCTTGCACGTTATCCCAGCGTCCTAGTAACGGCCGTATCTATATTGTACCTAGGTGGCTTTGCTCCAAACACTTGTTTGAAACGAATGAATTCGGGCATCTTCTGAATAGAGGAAAGAGTTTACTCTATGAACAAGAACACCTAGCCTGCGCATTTTTTAAAATGAGAGAGAGAAGCTGAGGGAAGAGGAGTTTGTCTATGAATAAATATGGGAATAGTTGCTATAAGAAAGGAGTAAGGTTCGGTATTTCCCAGAGGCAATGTAGCAAAAGAAGTTCAAGAGAGACTTACCACCGGGATAGAGAGGAGGAGGCACGTCAGAATGAGTTGATGTTTCTGCTTACGGAAGGCTGGTAGGAAAAGAGCACGTCCGTGGGCCCAATATTTCACGGAGAAGGAAGAAATAAAATGACTGTTAGGTAGGCAAGGGTGAAGAGAGGGTCCTTCCAATAGCCGGCGTAAAAGTCTAAGGAACGAACGGCTTGGCGCAGTTTCCTGTTTCCTAACCCTTAACTGCAATAGCTTCAAAATAGCACAGCAGTGCTACCCAGTGGATAAGTGTGGAACTGCAGATCACAGAATCTAAAGTTGCACTCAACCGCTGAGAAAAGCAATTCAGTATTTCTTCCTGACAGACTTCTCAACCTTTGACTACAACCAGTCCCTCCGATATTCCTTCATTGCTTTTCAGGCTCCTCCATAGGTTTTGTTCAGGTTATGCATTTTCCTAACCTCCTCAATACAAATCCTGCCTGCTCTTCTAAGTGTTTTCGTTTGTTTGCTTTGGGATTTTGTTTTTGGTTTTGGCATAAGGTCTCTCTCACATATTCCAGGATGTCCTTCAGCTAAGTATGCATTCCAATATGGCCTTAAATTCCTGATCTCCTTGCTTTCACCTTCCAAGTTCTGGAATCACAGTAATAAACCACCATACTTCGCTTTAGGGTGGCTCCAAATGCCATAAAAACACTGAGATAGAAGACAAGAAAGCGAAATTCTATACTAGTCTTGGGAATTTATTCACTTAATGATCTTGGACAAGTCTCTAACTGTAGTCAGATTTTTCTTTGGGCCACCAGCTCACAAATAATGATGTGGAGACTTGTTATTAATTGTGAGATTTCAGCCTTAGCATAGGCTTTTCCCACTAGCTCTTATAACTTAAATTAACCTGATTTTATTCATCTACATTTTACCATGCGGCTTTTTATCTTTCTTTTATTCTGTATGTCTGACTCCCCCCATGTCTCATTGGCATCTCTTCCGTGCCTCTATTATCTTCTCCTTTCTCTTTCTCTCTTTCCCCAGAAGTCTCGCCTATACTTCCTGCCTAGCTGTTGACAACCCAGCTCTTTATTAACCCAATCACAGCAATGTATCTTCACACCCTGTAAAAGTATCCCACAACAACCAACCTTTGGGGAATATGAAGCTCTAAGCTTCCGGAAGAGGCACTGAAAATATCACAGAAGGTCATTTGTAAGAGTACTTATATAAATAACAGTTCTAAATAAATATAGGATACCTATAAAATTTCTTCTTGGACTACCTTGGGCTAGAAAATCCTAACCACTCCAAAAGTTCTTCTGCCACAAATTTCTGTTATTTTGTTATTTATTTGGTCCTTACACCATACACATAGATCTGAATTTAAAGAGGATTAAATGTAATTTGCAACATATATGGACATATATAGATTGAAATCTCTCTTCTGATACTTAATGACTCAATAGCCTTGAGAAGTTCATTTTATTTTTAATTGCCATATCATTATTTAAAAGAACTAATAATCATTAATACTTGGCATAGATGTTATAAAAAGATAAACAATTGCAAAGGCAGTGAATAACCTACTTCAAGTGCATTGTTAACATGAAAAAAAGTCAATTGTAGTTAGGATGAAATTGATCTCAATAAAGCTTCATTGATACACAGGCATGTGACACACTCTCAGTTCCTAAATTGATGAATTCTGAGACAGAGGGAATAATTCAGATTCCAGCTTTGACACCAGCGATCAGGGAGCCCATAGAGCACTACTTATTTAAGCCATGCTACTCAACATGCCTGACTCCATGATTAACACAGACAGCCACAGCTTGTCAAGGTGAAAAGACTACAGGATTTGCAACCCTAAATGGACCACATATACCACAACCTAGCCTCCCAAGATTTAGCAATCATTACAGAAGAAGGGCAAAAAAATGGAAGATCCTGAGACACTAAATGACCACAAAACAAGATCAGTATCCTCTGCAGACATTTGGCAAGTGTATGTATAAACTCATAGTCACTGTGACACTATGAAGAAAACCTATGCAAACCCAACCAGGCCAAATCTCAGATGGAGATGGAACTTCAGCTCACAATCCCATCCCTAGCCTTAGAGCTTTTCACAATATTTAGCTTCTAGAAGACAAAAAAAAAAAGTTTTCTCTGACAGTGTAGTCTCTGGTAAATTAACCACTTTTTGGAAGATTATATATCAAAGAATATTTCGGCAGTACAAATTGGTCTCGAAGGATTTGGGGCTGGTAAAGAAGGAGATGTAGATTTAGGGAGAGTTGGCTGTATGAATATGATCAAAACACATAGTACAAAACTCCCAAAGAACTAATAAAAATAAAAATAATTATTACCAAAATCAATGGACAAAGGTACACGAGGAATCATTTTATGGGAATAACATGTTTACTTTGAGTGATACAATAGCTCTAAAAATGGCCAGTGATTTATTCACACCATTATGGGTATATGTAAATACCAATAAACTATGTACTTAACATGGCTACATTGGAAAATATTTTGCCATGTAAACTTTAATACCATAAAATTTATAACAAAATTATATTAAAGTATATTACATTAAACTTACATCTCGAAGTATTTGGTTTATGCCTTCGGGCTTCTATGGCTGTGACAAAACACCATGACCAAAAATCAACTTGGAGAGGAAAGGGCTTATTTCATCTTATACTTCCAAGTAACAGTTCACCATCCAGGGAAGACAGGTTAAGAACTCAAGGCAGGAAACTGGAGGCAGGAGATGATGGAGAGGCCATGGTAAAGTGATGCTTACAGGTTTGCTCCTTCTGGTTTCTTGGTCTGCTTTCTTATAATATCCAGGGCCACCAGCCCAAAGGTGTTCCCACTCACAATCACCTGAGCCCTCTCATGCCAAATGTCAGTGAAAAAAATGAATGCATCACAGGCTTGCCCACATTCTGATCTGGTGGTGGTACTTTTTTAAAACTGAAGTTTTCTCTTCCAAAATGACTCTAGCATATCTTAAGTTGGCATAAAAACTAGACCACACAAAAGAGCAAAGAAAAGGCCTCTATGAGACAGATCAGTCATTTATTATTTCTCAATCTCTGACACAATCTTTTTTATTGATTTTATTGAGCTATACGCTTTTCTCTGCTCCCCTCCCTTCCTCTCCCCTCCCTTTCAAGCCTCTCCCATGGTACCCATGCTCCCAATTTACTCAGGAGATTTTGTCTTTTTCCACTTCCCATGTAAATTAGATCTATGTATGTCTCTCTTAGGGGCCTCATTGTTGTCTAGGTTCTCTGGGATTGTGATTTGTAGGCTGGCTTTCTTTTCTTTATGTTTAAAAACCACTTATGAGTGAGTAGATATGATCATTGTCTTTCTGGATCTGGGTTGCCTCACTCAATATGATATTTTCTTAGATCCATCCATTTGCCTGCAAGTTTCAAGATGCTGTTATTTTTCTCTACTATTTAGTACTACATTGTGTAAAATGTACCACATGTTCCTTATCCATTCTTTGGTTGAGGGGCATTTGGGTTGTTTTCAGGTTCTGGCTATGACAAACAATACTGCTATGAACACAGTTGAGCACATGTCCTTGTGATACGATTGAGCATCCTTGGGGTATATACCCAAAAGTGGTATTGCTGGGTCTTAAGGTAGGTTGTTTCCTAATTTTCTGAGAAATCGCCATACTGACATCCAAAGAGGCTGTACCAGCTTGTACTTTGACTAGCAATGCAAGAGTGTTCCCTTTACCTCACATCCTCTCCAGCATAAGCTGTCATCAGTGTTTTTGATCTTGGTCATTGTTACGGGTGTAAGATGGAATCTCAGGGTTGTTTTGGTTTGCATTTCTCTAATGGCTAAGAATGTTGAGCATTTCCTTAAGTGTTTTTCAGCCATTTTAGATTTCTCTGTTGAGAGTTCTCTGTTCAGGTATGTACTTTATTTTTTATTGGATAATTTGTTCTTTTGATGACCAATTTCTTGAGTTCTTTGTATGTATTGGAAATCATCCCTCTGTCTGATGTGGGGTTAGTGAAGATCTTTTCCCATTCTGTAGGCTGTCGTTTTGTTTTGTTGACAGTGCCCTTTGCTTTACAGAAGCTTTTCAGTTTCAGGAGGTCCCATTTATTAATCATTCTTCTCAGTGTCTGTGCTACTGGGGTTCTATTTAGGAAGTGGTCTCCTGTGCCAATGTGTTCAAGTGTGCTTCACATTTTCTCTTCTATTAGGTTCAGTGTGGCTGGCTTTATGTTGAGGACTTTGATCCAATTGTGCATGGTGATAGATATTTTTATTCTTCTACATGTTGCTATCCAGTTATGACAGCACTATTTGTTAAATATAATTTCTTTTTTTTTCCATTTTACATTTTTTGCTTCTTTATCAAAAATCACCTGTTTAAAGGTGTATGGATTAATATATGGGTCCTTGATTCAGTTCCATTGGTCCTCCTGTCTGCTTTTATTCTAACACAAGGCTGTTTTCAGTACTGTCGCAGAGTCTGAAGTCTGACACATTCTTATTGAACTGTATTTTCAATAAATGATACTTTTCTTGATTTTGTAAGAGAATAAAAAATTTTAATTGTCAGATCTATAGATTGATCCTACCAAGTCAAAGATTCTATTTTGTTTTAGAAGTGAAAATAAAATTAATATATAAAAGGCTTCAATATTGTATTATGGTTTCTCTTGCTGTGAGGAGACACCATAACCATCACAACCCTTATCAAGGAAAGCATTTAACTAGGGTTGGCCTACAGTTTCACAAGTTAGTCCATTATCATCATGGAGGTGTTTAGACAGACATGATGCTGAAAAGGGAGCTAAGGGTTTACATTTTGAGCTGCAGGCAACAGAAAAAGAACTATATTTCACCCTGGGCAAATATTGAGCATAGGAGACCTCATAGCCTACACCCACAGTGTCATACTTCCTCTTACAAGACCACACCTACTCCAACAAAGCCGCACATCTAATAGTGCTAGTCATATTGGGGGTCATTTTTTCTCAAGCCACCACATATATAGTTTTTCTGTGGAATGATGCTTATGTTGACAACTCTTACATGTATAAATCCTGTTTTACTATATAAGCCAACTAAAAGTTAAGATATAGTAGACATATGTAAATCTGTTAAGAAGTACTGATGTGGGAGTGATTTCTTATTAATAAAGAAACTGCCTAGTCCCATTTGATAGGCCAACCCTTAGGTAGGCAGAGTAAACAGAACAGAATGCTGGGAAAAAGAAGCTTAGTCGAGGAGTCACCATGATTCTCACACTCCAGACAGACGCAGGTTAAGATCTTTCCTGGTAAGCCAGCTCGTGGGCTACATAGATTATTAGAAATGGGTTAGATTAATATGTAAGAGCTAGCTAGCCAATAAGAGGCTACAGATAATGGGCCAGGCAGTGTTTAAAAGAATACAGTTTCCGTGTAATTATTTCGGGCATAAGCTAGCCATGCGGGTGGCCAGGTGCCGGGGACGCAGCCTTGCCGCTCCTTCAACAAAGTACTAAAGTTTCAAGTTAGTTTTGTTGAAATCTAAGAGATGGCTTTTTTTTATCAAAGCGTCGAACAAGATAAAAGTTCATTTAAAAATTAAAAAGCTACATAGAAGAAATCTAAATTCTTCCCTTATTAGTACTTCTTGTAATAAAAATATACAAATAACATTATATAGAATGATCAAGTAATATTTAGGAATATACTTGTATATATGTATACATATATGCATGTAATAACAATTAATGAAAAAGGTTTCAAAATTTAAAGAGAGCAAGAAGCGGTATGTGGGAGGACTTGGAGGGAGGAAAGGAGAGTGATGTTATATTATAATCTCAAAATTAAAAAATAAAATAAATCCAATGCATAAAAAGATATATATGCTTTTTTTATTTTTTTATTTCTCCCTAGAAACAGTGCTGTTCTCTAATAGCTAATCACAAAAGAATATGAGACCAAGCTCTGACCACTCAGATTTCATTCACAGATACCCCTTCACTTTAGGAATAAGAGCCCAGAAAAATCTCCAGTTGGGTGTGTTTGTCTGCTTGCACTCTTTACTGAAAGTAAAACATTTTGTCTTAGCAAAATACCTTGGATTGTGTGGTCTTTGTCTTGGATGAGACAACTAATTTTAGTCTCTTAATACAGAAATACTGCTTTTAACAAAGAAACTTAAACAGCATGTTTAAGAGTCTAGGATATTATTCATGAGCCAAGCAAAGTGAACTTCGGGTATTTCTAACCAATGATCCATCCCTTTTATATATCTTAATTGCTTAAAATTGGATCTAAAGTGCTTATAATCCTCCTGTTTCAGATTCCCAAGTATTGGGATTACACACAACTGTTACCATGAAAATGTGACTTTATTTTAATTATGACACTCCACCTCTCATCTCTGAAGATATTACTGATTAAACATCTGGCAAGTTCTCTCTACCTTTCACTGGGAATCATATTTGTACAGTTGGTCTAACATTTTTAGATAAATGACAGATGTTGAGTTAATGACAATAAACAGGCTCATCTTTAACCAATTAAGATGTATAAAAGAAATGAAAAACTATTCTGACTTCAGAAAACACACTTCAGATAAATCTATGAGTCAAACAGTGCTAATAAATAGGTTCATAGTATTTACTGTATTCCAAGGACCACTCTAAGTGCTTCATGAATATTAACAAATTTACACTTCAAATTACAGTAGGCCCTTCTGGCTACTAAACTGAGAAATTGGATGATACTTTGATGGGTTTGTCTTCTTATGTGGCTTGAGCCTTCCCCTCCAAATACCCTTTCTTTGTTCTGGTTGTGTGACATTTGTGGGTTTTTTCTGGCATGGATATATAGTCTCGCCTTTATTGGCTGGGTTTTCTATTCTTTGGTTGGTGTTACCACAATCTGGGTAACATGGTCTGTAAAATTAAAAACAGGTCATGGGTGGAAACTCTCACTATAATACTTAAAACTGAGGCTACAGAAATAAGACAAAGGAAATAAAGAAAAAGAAGAAAGTAAATTGTTCTCATTTTAGGTAATATGATTCTATATTGAGAAAATTCCAAAATCGTCCATTAAAAGATTCATAGTACTGATGACCAAATTAAAAAAAAAATCATAAGTAGTAAAATCAACATGTAAAAATCAGTAGCTTTCTTATATACCTAATAAACTCACTGAGAAAAAAATCATTAAAATGATATCATTTGCAATCGCCTCAAAAAATCCCTAGGAATAAATTTAAACAAGGAGGTGAATGGCTGCTACAATGAAAATTAATAAACACTGAACACAAATTGAAGGAGATCCCCACATCTGCAACAGAACACCCACAGCAGCCTTCCTTACATTACCTCCATCTCCTACAGATCCTGCAGGTCTTTCCTTTTAAAACATTCCTCCACAAACACGTTGCTTTGTCCAAGACCCCAACTTCAGTAGGTGCCCCCTGCTAACTTTTGATGGGTGAGAGTCTTCTGTTTTGTGTTAATTTCATTGGTTAAATAAAGAGACTGCCTTAGCCCTTTAATAGGACAGAAAATTAGGTAGGCAGAGTAGACTGAATAGAATGCTGGGAGAAAGAAGCCAAGTCAGGCAGTCACCATTATTCTCCGACCCCAGACGGATGTAGGCTAGAATACTTCCTGGTAAGACACCATCTCGTGGTGCTACACAGATTATTAAAAAATGGGTTAATCGAGATGTGAGAATTAGCCAATAAGAGGCTGGAAATAATGGGCCAGACAGGGTTTAAAAGAATATAGTTTCTGTGTAATTCTTTCAGGCAAAGCTAGCTGGGTGGCGGGAAGCAGCCCGCCGCTCCTACTACTACAAACATTAGGGCAGCTCTTCCCAGGACAGTTCCTCTCCAGTAGACTGAAGGCAGACACATACCATTCCTATTTTTCCTGAGATCCAATTCCCCAAGTCTCATCCCCAGCTCTGTAGCATGAAAATTGAAGTGGTCTTCCTTTCCTTTCTGACCTCATCCTCAATGGATCACAAAGACCTTCTCGCCCAATCTTCTTTCCTCCAACTCATCAGAATAATCCAGCCCACAACAACAACAGCATTCAATGAGAACATGCCAGCTAAGCAGGCCAGGAAAATGGAACGCACAGACATTAAACTTTCTGAAAAATAAAAAAAAAAAAAGGAAACAGAAACTAAGTACAAAACAGACACCCAGCAAAGACAAATCAAGAAATCAGTAACTAGACACATATTCATCCTGAATCCAGATGCCTAAACACCACTACAAAAACATAAGAACAGCAAGGGCAATATGTTTTCCACTAGTGTCCAGCTATCTTACCAGAGTGAACCCCAAATATTTCAACATAGCTGCTGCACAAGAGAAAGACCTAAATCCAACTATATGGAGATGGTAGAAGTCCTTAAAAAGAAAATTAATGAACCCTTAAAGAAATCCAGGAAAACACAAATAAAAACTGAGGATATTCATAGACCTCTTAAAGAAATCCAAGAACAAAACCAGTTGAAGGAAACAAAACTGAAAATGAAAATAGACTAAAATAAAACACAAACTGAGGGAATTCTGGAAATGAACAATTTACAAATTCAGACAGAAACTACAGCAGTATGCTTTACCAACAGAATATAAGTTATGGAAGACAGAATTTCAGGTGTTGAAGATAGAGTAGAAGAAATGGATAAATCAGCCAAAGAAAATGTGAAATCTGGGACACTATGAAAAGACCAAAATCTAAGAGTAATAAGATAGAAGAAGAAGAAACCCACTTCAAAGGTCCAGAAAATGTTTCCAACAAAATCATAGGAGAAAAAATTCCTAACCTAAAGAAGGAAATTCTACAAATCTAGCCCTACAGAAGGTACTAGAAGTAAAACTCCCACCTAAAGATGTGGTGAAATTTTGTTTGTGCTCTAACAAATAAAACTTGCCTTAGAGATCAGAGTATGGAGCTAGCTACTAGTTAACTCATAGATGCCAGGCAGTGGTGGCACACACCTTTAATCCTAGCAGTTGGTAGCTATGCTTTTGATCCCAGTACTTGGGAAATGTAGATTGCCTTGGCGGATCACTGAGTCTAGGGATTGTAACCCGCCTGGCAGTTCAGTTATTCCAGGGTCACGGAGAGGCACTACTTGGAAGATATGAGCTAGGAAAGAGGAAAAATGCTAGGCAAAAATTTGTCGAAGCCTCCGTTTATTAGAGACAGGTTTACAGTTTATATAGGGTAAGGAATTGGGGGGGAGGCACAGGGGCCTGGATTCTTGTCGCATGGTTCGCGTTGGTCACGTGCTTCACGTTGGTCACATAGGCCAGGAGGTTACTTTCCATCAGATCACGTAGGCCAGGAAGTCACAACTAATTCTCGAGATAGTTTGGAATGTGGGGCAGGTTCCTCTAACAGATAGCTCTCCATTTACAACTAATTGGGTGTGGGGTATGCTCTGTCAATAGAACAGTTTCTCAATACAATTGGGGGTGTGGGGTTCTCTGCAGACTCCCCAGGGCGATGGTTCCTGTAATAATTTTAGGAGGAAATTGGCTCCTGACAGAGAAACCCATGCCTTTAATCCCAGCACTACAGAAAAGGAAACTGAAAGTGATATAACTGGGCAAAGAGAAGAATATAAGGTGGGCAGAGACAGGAACGAGGCCCTTTTTAGACTGAGGAGTTGGTAAGGTAAAAAGTGATTTGCTTTTTTTTATTTTAGCCATTCTGACAGGTGTAAGATGGTATCTTAAAGTTGCGTTGATTTTCATTTCCCTGATCGCTAAAGAAGTTGAGCATGACCTTAAGTGTCTTTTGGCCATTTGAACTTCTTCTGTTGAGAACTCTCTCTTCAGATCAGTGCCCCGTTTTTTAATTGGGTTGATTAGCCTTTTACAGTCTAGTTTCTTGAGTTCTTTATATATTTTGGAGATCAGACCTTTGTCTGTTGTGGCGTTGGTGAAGATCTTCTCCCAGTCTGTGGGTTGCCTTTTTGTCTTAGTGACAGTGTCCTTTGCTTTACAGAAGCTTCTCAGTCTCAGGAGGTCCCATTTATTCAATGAGGCCCTTAATGTCTGTGCTGCTGGGGTTATACGTAGGAAGTGGGCTCCTGTGCCCATGTGTTGTAGAGTACTTCCCACTTTCTCTTCTATCAGGTTCAGTGTGTTTGGACTGATATTGAGGTCTTTAATCCATTTGGACTTGACTTTTGTGCATGGTGATAGATATGGATCTATTTTCTTTTTTAATTTATTTATTTCTTTATTAATTAAAGATTTCTGTCTCTTCCCCACCGCCACCTCCCCTTTCCCTCCCCCTCCCCCAATCAAGTCCCCCTCCCTTGTCAGCCCAAAGAGCAATCAAGGCTCCCTGCCCTGTGGGAAGACCAAGGACCACCCACCTCCATCCAGGTCTAGTAAGGTGAGCATCCAAACTGCCTAGGCTCCCACAAAACCAATAGGTGCAGTAGGATCAAAAACCCATTGCCATTGTTCTTGGGGTCTCAGTAGTCCTCATTGTCCGCTATGTTCAGCGAGACCGGTTTTAACCCAGGCTTTTTCAGACCCAGGCCAGCTGGCCTTGGTGAGTTCCCGATAGGACATCCCC
>NW_026068201.1:437823-438703 GCF_014885135.2 Alexandromys fortis
CCTCCCCCAATCAAGTCCCCCTCCCTTGTCAGCCCAAAGAGCAATCAAGGCTCCCTGCCCTGTGGGAAGACCAAGGACCACCCACCTCCATCCAGGTCTAGTAAGGTGAGCATCCAAACTGCCTAGGCTCCCACAAAACCAATAGGTGCAGTAGGATCAAAAACCCATTGCCATTGTTCTTGGGGTCTCAGTAGTCCTCATTGTCCGCTATGTTCAGCTAGACCGGTTTTAACCCAGGCCTTTTCAGACCCAGGCCAGCTGGCCTTGGTGAGTCTACAGATTGACATCCAGTTTTGCCAGCACAATTTGTTGAAGATGCTCTCTTTTTTTTTTATTGTATACTTTTAGCTCCTTTATCAAAAATCAGGTGTTCATAGGTTTGTGGGTTAAAGTCAGGGTCGTCCATTTGATTCCATTGGTCGACTTCTCTGTTTTTATGCCAATACCACACTGTTTTCAATACTGTAGCTCTGTAATAGAGTTTGAAGTCAGGGATGGTAACGCCTCCAGACGATCCCTTATTGTATAAGATTGTTTGGGCTATCCTGGGATTTTTAGTTTTCCATATAAAGTTGATTATTGTCTTCTCCAGATCTGTGAAGAATTAGCCTTTGCTGGAAGGTTGTGGAGAAAGGGGTACACTCACCCATTGCTGGTGGGAATGCAAACTTGTGCAACCACTCTGAAAAGCAGTGTGGCGGTTTCTCAGGAAATTCAAGATCAACCTACCCCTGGACCCAGCAATACCACTCTTGGGAATATACCCAAGGGATGCCCTATCATACAACAAAAGTATATGCTCAACTATGTTCATAGCAGTATTGTTTGTAATAGCCAGAACCTGGAAACAACCTAGATGCCCTTCAATGGAAGAATGGAT
>NW_026068201.1:440388-444701 GCF_014885135.2 Alexandromys fortis
AAAGATGTACCTATGAAGGTTCAAGAAGCATACAGAACACTGAATAGGCTGGATCAAAAAAAAATCCCCTTGCCATATAATAATCAAACCGCAAAGCATACAGAATAAAGAAAGAATATTAAGAGCTGCAAAGGAAAAAGGCCAAGTTACTTCTAAAGGTAAACCTATCAGACTTACACCTGACTTCTCTATGGAAACCATGAAAGCCAGAAGGTCCTGGATAGATGTACTACAGAAACAAAGAGACCATGGATGCAAGCCCGGACTACTATACCCAGCCAAGCTTTCGTTCACTATAAATGGAGAAAACAAAATTTTCCAGGATAAAAACAAATTTAAACAATACATAGCCACAAATCCAGCCTTACAGAAAGTAATAGAAGGAAAATCTCTAACCAAGGAGTCCAACAATGATCACAATAACTCAGACATCTAGAGACCCTTTACCAGTGCAACTCAAAGAAGGGAAACACACAAACTCTACTAATAAAAAAGTGACCAGAGTTAACAACCACTGGTCATTAATATCACTTAATGTCAATGGACTCAACTCACCTATAAAAAGGCACAGGCTAAGAGATTGGATACGAAAACAGGATCCAACATTCTGCTGTTTACAAGAAACACACCTCAAACACAAAGACAGGCACCTACTCAGAGTAAAGGGCTGGGAAAAGTCTTATCAAGCAAATGGACCTAAGAAACAAGCAGGTGTGGCCATACTAATTTCTAACAAAGTGGACTTCAAACTAAAATCAATCTGAAGAGATTGAGAGGGACATTTTATACTCAGAACAGGAACAATTCATCAGGATGAAGTCTCAATCCTGAATATCTATGTCCCTAATATAAAAGCACCCAAGTATGTAAAGGAGACATTACTAAAACTCAAGGCAGCCATCAAACCACACACACTAATAGTAGGAGACTTCAACATTCCTCTCTCACCAATGGACAGGTCAATCAGACAGAAATGTAACAGAGAAATTAGAGAATTAATGGAGGTAATGTATCAATTGGACTTAACAGACATCTATAGAATATTCCACCCAAATAGTAAAGAATATACCTTCTTTTCTGCAGCACATGGAACCTTCTCGAAAATTGACCACATACTCGGTAACAAAGCAAACTTCCACAGTCACAAAAAAATATTAGTAACCACCTGTGTCTTATCAGATCACCATGGATTAAAGTTAGAATTCAACAACAAGGCTACCCCCAGAAAGCTTACAAACTCATGGAAACTGAGCAGTCAACTACTGAACTATACCTGGATTAAGGAAGAAATAAAGAAAGAAATTAAAGTCTTCCTTGAATTCAATGAAAATTAAGAAACAACCTACTCAAACTTATGGGACACTATGAAAGCAGTCCTAAGAGGAAAGTTCATAGCACTAAGTGCCCACTTAAAGCAAACATAGAAAGCACACATTGGAGACTTAACAGCCCACCTGAAAGCTCTAGAAAAAAAGAAGTAGACTCACCTAGGAGGAATAGAAGACTGGAAATAATCAAACTGAGGGCTGAAATCAACAAAATAGAAACACAGAAAACAATCCAAAGAATCAATGAAACAAAAAGCTGGTTCCTGGAGAAAATCAACAAGATTGATAACCTCCCCTATCTAAACTAATCAAACAACAGAGAGAGAATATGCAAATTAATAAGATCAAAAATGAAAAGGGAGACATAACCACAGACACAAAGGAAATTCAGAGAATCATTAGATTTTACTACAAAAGGCTGTATGCTACAAAACTGGAAAATGTAAAAGAAATGGACACTGTTTTAGATAAATACCATATACCAAAGTTAAACCAGAACCAGGTGAACAATCTAAATAGACCTGTTAGTCGCAAAGAATTAGAAGCTGTTATCAAAAACCTCCCTACCAAAAAAAGCCCAGGACCAGATGGTTTCAATGTGGAATTCTACCAGAACTTCTAAGAAGACCTAATACCTATACTCCTTAATGTATTTCACAATATAGAAACAGAAGAGTCATTACCAAATTCCTTTTATGAAGCTACAGTTACTCTGATACCAAAACCACACAAAGACTCAACCAAGAAACAGAATTACAGGCCAATCTCACTCATGAACATCGATGCAAAAATCCTCAACAAAATACTGGCAAACCGAATCCAAGAACACATTAGAAAAATTATCCATTATGATCAAGTAGGCTTCATCCCAGAGATGCAGGTCTGGTTCAACATACGAAAATCTATCAATGTAATCCATCATATAAATAAACTGAAAGAAAAAAACCATATGATCATTTCATTAGATGCTGAAAAAGCATTTGACAAAATTCAACATCCCTTTATGATAAAAGTCTTGGAGAGACTAGGGATACAAGGGTCATACCTAAATATAATAAAAGCTATATACAGCAAGCCGACAGCTAACATCAAATTAAACGGAGAGAAACTCAAAGCCATCCCACTAAACTCAGGAACACTACAATCAGAAACCCACTCTCGCCATACCTCTTCAACATAGTGCTTGAAGTTCTAGCAATAGCAATAAGACAACATAAGGGGATCAAGGGGATTCGAATTGGAAAGGAAGAAGTTAAACTTTCCTTATTTGCAGATGATATGATAGTGTACATAAGTGACCCCAAAACTCCACCAAAGAACTTTTACAGCTGATAAACACCTTTAGTAATGTGACCGGATACAAGATCAACTCCAAAAAATCAGTTGCCCTCTTATACACAAAGGATATGGAAGCAGAGGGGGAAATCAGAGAAGCTTCACCTTTCACGATAGCCCAAACAGCATAAAATATCTTGGGGTAACTCTAACCAAGGAAGTGAAAGATCTATTTGACAAGAACTTTAAGGCATTGAAGTAAGAAATTGAAGAGGATACAAGAAAATGGAAGGACCTCCCTTGCTCTTGGATTGGGAGGATCAACATAGTAAAAATGGCAATTCTACCAAAGGCAATTTATAGATTCGATGCAATTCCCATCAAGGTCCCATCAAAATTCTTCACAAATCTTGAGAGGACAATAATCAACTTTATATGGAAAAACAAAAAACCCAGGAGAGCCAAAACAATCTTATACAATAAAGGATCTTCTGGAGGCATTACCATCCCTGACTTCAAACTCTATTACAGAGCTACAGTAATGAAAACAGTGTGGTACTGGCATAAAAACAGAGAAATAGACCAATGGAATCGTATAGAAGACCCGGATTTTAACCCACAAACCTATGAACACCTCATTTTCGATAAAGGAGGTAAAAGTATACAATGGAAGAAAGAAAGCATCTTCAACAAATAATGCTGGCACAACTGGATGTCAACCTGTAGTAGAATGAAAATAGACCCATATCTATCACCATGCACAAAACTCAAGTCCAAATGAATCAAAGACCTCAATATCAGTCCAAATACACTGAACCTGATAGAAGAGAAAGTGGGAAGTACCCTACAACAGATGGGCACGGGAGATCGCTTCCTATGTATAACCCCAGCAGCACAGACATTAAGGGCCTCATTGAATAAATGGGACCTCCTGAGACTGAGAAGCTTCTGTAAAGCAAAGGACCCTGTCACTAAGACAAAAAGGCATCCCACGGACTAGGAGAAGATCTTCACCAACCCCGCAACAGACAAAGGTCTTATCTCCAAAATATATAAAGAACTCAGGAAACTAGACTTTAAAATGCTAATTAGCCCAATTAAAAATGGGGCACTGTACTGAACAGAGAATTCTCAACTGAAGAAGTTCAAATGGCTAAAAGACACTCAAGGTCATGCTCAACCTCCTTAGCGATCAGGGAAATGCAAATCAAAACAACTTTAAGATACCAACTTACACCTGTCAGAATGGCTAAAATGAAAAACACCAATGATAGCGTTTGCTGGAGAGGTTGTGGAGGATGGGCTACCCTCATCCATTGCTGGTGGGAATGCAAACTTGTGCAACCACTTTGGAAATCAGTTTGGCGGTTTTTCAGGAAATTCGGGATCAACCTAGCCCTGGACCCAGCAATACCACTCTTGGGAATATACCCAAGAGATGCCCTATCATATGACAAAAGCATTTGTTCAACTATGTTCATAGCAGTATTATTTGTAATAGCCAGAACCTGGAAACAACCGAGATGTCCTTCAATGGAAGAATGGATGAAGAAAGTGTGGAATATATACACTTTAGAATACTACTCAGCAGTAAAAAAACAATGACTTCTTGACTTTTGCATGCAAATAGATGGAAATAGAAAACACTATCCTGATTGAGGTAACCCAGACCCAAAAATATGAACATGGGATGTACTCACTCATAATTGG
>NW_026068201.1:445403-470851 GCF_014885135.2 Alexandromys fortis
ATGTTCTGGCTTTGTGGGAGCCTAGCCAGTTTGGATGTTCACCTTCCTAGACATGGACGGAGCGGGGAGGACCTTGGACTTCCCACAGGGCAGGGAACCCTGACTGCTCTTTGGACTGGAGAGGGAGAGGGAGAGAAGTGGGGGGAGGGGGAGAAGGGTGGGAGGAAGGGAAGGAAAAAATGGGAGGCTGGGAGGAGGTGGAAACTTTTTTTTCTTTTTCTCAATAAAAAATTTAAAAAAAAATAAAGGAGCAAGGGTTACATGAGCTGAAAAAAAAAAAAAAGAAGTTATTTGCTTGCTCCCTTGTCTTTCTGATCTTTCAGCATTTTTAAACCTGCATCTGACCCAGGTGTTTATTGTTAAAACCAGAGTTTGCACTAGATGAAGAGGTTAACTGAACCCATGAAAGCACAAGAAATAAATAACCTCACACCAGCAAAATCAAATGAAGAGAAATACACAGACATACAGCACAACCAACAACAACAATAACAACAAAATAAAAGGAATTAACAATCATTGGTCATTGATATCTCTCACTATCAATGGCCTATGTTCCCCAATAAAGATACAGACTAACAGAATGAAAACCCCCAACCTAAAGTGGTTAATCACCCCACAAAGCAATGAAATAATTTCACACCAGTAAAACCAAAAGAAGGGAAATATACACATTTTCACACACTACCACTAACAAAAAAACCAACAAAATAGATTTCAAATTAAAATTAATCAAAAGAGATGGGGAAAGACACTACATATTTATCAAAGGAAAAATTTTCCAAGATGACACTTCAATTCATAACATCTATGCCTCAAACAAAAGGACAACAACTTTGTAAAGAAACCCTACTACAGCTTAAATCACATATTGACTCTAACACATTGATAGTGGGAGACTTCAATACCCAACTTTTACCAATGGACAAGTTATCCAGACAAAAACCGAACAGAGAAATGTAAGGACTAACTGGAGTTATAAACCACATGGACCTAACAGATATTTTAGAACAGTTCACCCAAATATCAAAGAATGTATCTTCTTCTCAGCACTTCAGGGAACTTTCTATAAAATTGACCACAAGCTCAGATACAAAGCAAGTCTCCGTAAATAACAGGAAATTGAAATAACTCACTGCATCTATCAGACAGCCATGGATTAAAGCTCAATGTCATCATCAAAAGCTACAGAAAGTCTACAAACTCCTTGGAAACTGAACAACTCTCTACTGAATAAAAAATGGATCAAGACAAAAATAAAGAAAGTACATACTTTCTAGAATTCAATGGAAATGAATACAAAACATAGTCAAACTTATGGGACACTATGAAAGCAGTGCTAAGAAGAAAGATTATATCACTGGGTGCCTACAAAAAAGAAATTGGAGAAATCTCACACTAGCAACTGAGCAGCACACCTGAAAGATCTAGAACAAACAAAAGCAAGCTCACACAAAACAAGTAGATGGCAAAAAATAATCAAATTAAAGGCTGAAATCAATAAAATAGAAAAAAAACAGAATACAAACAATAAATGAAACAAAGTTGGTTCTTTGGGAAAACCAAGAAAATAGACAAACTTTTATCCCAACTAACTAAAAGACAGAGAGACTATGTAAATTAAGATATGAATTGGGGGACATAGCAACAAATACTTGAGTAAATCTAGAGAATCATTAGATCATACTTTAAAAACCTGTATTCCATGATTGAATGCATTGGCACAAGAGACAGCTTCCTGAACTGAATGCTAAGATTGATCGACAATTAGTAAATGTGACCTCCTGAAACTTAAAAGCTTCTGTAAGGCAAAGGATACCATCAAGGGGACAAAGTGTCAGCCTACAGAATGGGAAATATTTTTAATAATTTCACATCTGATAGAGGAATAATATCCAAAATATATAAAGAACTAAAGAAACTAGATGTTCAAAAACCAAATAATCCAATTTTTAAAAATGGGGTACAGATCTAAACAGAGAATTCTCAACAGATGAAATCTCAAATGACCAAGAAACACATAAAGACATGTTTAGCATCCTTAGTCATCAGGGAAATGCAAATCAAAATTACTCTGAGATTTCACCTGTCAGAATGGCTAAGATCAAAAACACAAACAACAATTCATGCTGGTGAGGATGTGGAACAAAGAGAACATACCTCCCATTGCAGGTAGGAATGCAAACTTGTACAGTCACTTTGGAAATCAATATGGTGGTTTCTCAGAAAATTGGGGCTTGATGTATCTCAAGACCCAGCTATACCACTCTTGGGCATATACTCAAAGGATGCTCAATCATATCATAAGAATGTCTGCTCAAATATGTTCATAGCAGTTTTATTCATAATATCCAGAAACTGAAAACAGCCTAAATGTCCATCAGTCAAAGAATAGATAAAGAAAATTTGGTACATTTACACAAAGCAATATTATAACTCAGCTGTAAAAAAAATGGCATCATGAAATTTGCAGGTAAATGGATAGAACTAGAAAAATATCATCCTGAGTGAGGTAACCCAGACCCAAAAAGACAAGTATGGTATATATTCACTCATAAGTGAATATTAACTGTAACATAACTAATAACCATACCCAGACCCAGAGAGGCTAGATAGCAAGGAGGGCCCAAGGGGGGACATATGGATCTCCAATGGAAGTGGAAATAGAAGAGATTTCATGGGTGGACTGTGGATGGGTAGAGATGAGAACATGAGAGATTGGGTTGGGGGTGGATGAAGAGAGAGAGAGTACTGAAAGAGATGACTGGAAATGGGGTGGCATTTCTTCAGGATCAAGTAGAAGCCTAGTACAAAAGAAACTCCTAGTGGTCTACAAGGATGACTCAAGCTAAGACTCCTAGCAATAGTGGATATATAGCCTGAACTGTGCCATCTCCTGTGACCAGAAAAGACTTCCAGTGGAGGCATTGGGACACCAATCCAGCCACACAATCTTTCAACTACAGTCTGTGCTGCTTATGAGATGTTCCGAGGTAATAAGGGTGGCACAGAGATCAGAGTAGTAGCCAGTCAATGACTGGTCCAGCCTCATATGTATACCATGAGAGTGAGCTTACCCTTGATATTACCTGACGTTCCAGGACCCAAAGGTTGGATGGCCTAGAGACATAGGATAGAACCAAACATGATTGGAGGGGGGGAAAGGCAATGTAATGATGCCTAATGATATTCTGCTACACTTAAAGATTGGTGACTACCCCAACTGACATAATAGAGCCTTCATCCAGTAACTGATAGAAACAGATGCAGAGAGCCACAGCCAAATATTAGGCATTAGGCCAAACTTGGAGAATACAGCTAAAGAGGAGGAGGAAGGATTGTATGAACTGGGAGGGTCAAAGGTATTACACGAAAACCCACAGAAGCAACTAACCTGCGTTCATAGGAGTGCGCAGAGTCTGAACTGACAACCAGGGAGCCTGCATGGGACTGAATTAGGCCTTCTACATATATGTGACAGTTGTGCAGTTTGTTCTACTTGTGGGATTCCTAACAATGAGATCATTGCTGTCCCTAATAATTGACTAGCTTTTGGGAGTCTGTTTGTCATACTGGACTGCCTTGCCTAGCCTTAATACAAAAGGAGGAGTTAAGTCCTACTACAACTTGATAGGCCATGCTTTATTGATACACATGGGAGGCCTGCTGGTACAGGACAATTGTCTGTATTCTGTCAATTATGTTTCAAATAAATGCTGATTGGCCAGTAGCCAGTCAGGAAGTATAGGTGGGACAACCAGACAGGAAGTAGAAGTGGGTCAATGAGAACAGGAGAATTCTGGGAAGGAGGATGCCCATTCCTCCCCAGTCCTGTCCCAACCACAAAAGAAGGAAGATGTGATTGCCCCACTGACAAAGGTACCGAGCCATGTGGCTAACATAGATAAGAATAAAAGGGGTTAATATAAGTTATAAGAGTTAATAAGAAGCCAGGGCTAATGGGCCAATCAGTTTATCATTAACATAGACCTCTGTGTGATTTCTTTGGGGCTAAATGGCTATGGGACCTGGTGGGAGGACAGAAACCAGGCAGGACAGAAACCCAGACAACAGCCTGCCCCTTTCTGAGCAAGAACAAAGGAGGAATGGATTGCAGTAAGAGGAGAGGAGGAAGGGAAAACTGTGGTTGGGATATAAAATGAATATATAAATGTAATTAATTTTAAAAATGACATCATGAAATTGGCAGGAAAATTGATGGAACAGCAAAAAAAGTCATCCTGAGTAAGGTAACCCAGGCTGAAAAAGGTCAATATGGTATGTTTGCTTAGGGTTTCTATTGCTGTGAAAAGACATCATAAGCATGGCAGCACTTATTTAGGAAAGCATTTAATTTGGGTAGGCTTATGTTGTAAGAAGCTGCTAGTTGATTTCCCTACTGCCTGGCAGCTGAGACCAAAAATAACCACACAGAAACTGTATTAATCAAATCACTGCTTGGCCCATTAGCTCTAGTTTCTTATGGCTAACTCTTACATATTAATTTAACCTATTTCTAGTAATCTATGTATTGACACATGGCAGTGACTTACCAGCAAAGTCTTGGCATGTCTGTCTCTGGCAGTAGCTCTATGGCTTCTCTCTGACTCTGCCTTCATTCTCCCAGCATTTAGTTTAGTTTTCCCTGCATAGCTAAGTTCTGTCCTGCTTTATATGCCTACAGCAGCTTCTTTATTCATCAATGGTAATCACTGCATACAGAGGGGAATCCCACATCAGGTTTACAATTCAGAGGTTTAGTCCATTTCATCGTGGTAATGTGTAGACAGACATGGTGTTGAAGGAGCCAAGAGTTCTACATCTGGATTAGCAGGCAGCAGGAAGAGAATGATACTGGGCGTAACTTGAGCTTCTGAAACTGCAAAGACCATCCCTCTTGACACATACCCTCTAAAAACGCAGGACCTATTCCAACACAGCCACAACCCCTAATAGTGCCACTCCCCATGGGCCTATGGGGGTCATTTTCATTCAAACCACCACATATGTATTCACTTACAGGTGGATTTTAGCCATTAAGTAAATGATAACCAAACTACAATCTGTAGACACTGAGAGGTTAGATAAGAAGGAAGGACCTAGGTGTGACACATGAACCTACTTGGGTAGGGAAAGTAAAATAGATTTTTGTGGGTTTACTGGGTATGGGTGATGATGGGAGCAGAAACAATTTTGTTGGCAGATGGAAGGAGAGAGTGAAGGAGAAGACTGCTGCAATTGGGGGTGCATTGTGGGGGTGTGTGGAATCCCAGTACAGTGGAAATTTCTTATAATCTATGAAGGTAATCTTAATAAGGATTCCTAGTAATTGGGGGATAGATATGGAGCTTTAGTTAACCATCTCTTATAGCAACGAAAGGGTTCTAGTGGCAGGAATGGGTTGAGTTGGCCAAAGGCATCCCATGGAAATCCCCATACAACCTAGGCTGATGCCAAGACAAAGGGTTTCTCTCCACAAACTGACAGTGAGGCACCACTGCAGAGGACAAAATTTCCACAACTCATTGAATATGGAGAAGTTGAGCTGGTGCCTCCATGAAGTCTTCACTCCTATGTTTTAGTCTTTTCGGTGCAGGGAAATACTCTGTAGGCTACTGAAAGCGAAACATGGTCATCAACCCAGCCACAAAATCTTTGACCTACAGTCTGTCATGCCTGCAAAATATGCTACGGCAATGGTAAAACAGAACTTGTGGGAGTTACCAACCAATATGTGATTTGTCTTCGGTCAACTCCATGAGAAGGAACCCATATCCAACACTGCTTGAATAACCAAGAACCAGAGACTAGATAGCCCAGAGACTTAGGGTAAAACTAAATAAGACTGGTATAAAAAAACAAAATCAATAAAATGATTTCTAATGCTGTTCTGCAATATTTATAGATCAGTGAGTTATCCAGTCACCATCAGAGAGGCTTCCTCCAGCAGCAGATGGAAACAGAGGCAGAGATCCACAGACAGAAATTATGCAGAGAGAAACAGTCTACACTGGAGGTCTCTATAAAATCCCTACCCTTAGAATTCAGGGACTCCTGTAGAGGTAGAAAGATTTTAAGACTCACATGGGGAGGGAGTTCATTGGGAGAACAAGGACTTCTGGATCAACTAAGCACATGTGAGCTCATGGAGACTGAGGCAGAAAGCACAGGGCCTACATGGGTTTGTACCAGATCCTCCCTCTCTCTCTCTCTCTCTCTCTCTCTCTCTCTCTCTCTCTCTCTCTCTCTCTCTCTGTGTGTGTGTGTGTGTGTCTGTGTGTGCGTGTGTGTATAATATATTTATAATAGCTATTAGCTTAGTATTTTTATGGGAATCCTGATTGTGAGAATTAGTGGGTCTCTGTCTCTTGTGCATGCTTGTGGTTGTTTGAAAGAAAATGGTCCCAAAGGGAGTGGCACTATTAGGAGGTGTGGCCTTGTTGGAGAAAGTATGTCTCTATAGGGGTAAGATTCTGGTCTCCTATGTTCAAGCTACATTCAGTGTGACACAGTTTTCTTCCTGTTGCCTGAAGATCTAAATAAATATTCAACTCTCAGCTCCTTCTCCAGCATCATGCCTGCCTACATGTTACCATGTTTCCCACAATGATGAGGCTGGACTAAGCCTCTGAAACTGCAAACCATCACCTCAATGGAATGTTTTCCTTTATAAAAGTTGCTGTGGTTGTAGTGTCTCTCTTTACAGCAACTGGAACCCTAAGACACTACTCTTAGGACTCTCTTTCTCGAGTTTGGTTGCCATATCCAACTTCAATATGATAGATTTTGCATCATCTTATTGTATTTTATGTTGCCATGTTTGGTAGTTGTCTCCTAGAAGCCCATTTTTTTTTCTAATGAGATACAGACAAAGATTGGATCCAGGGTTGAGATGAAGTGGGCAGGAACTAGGAGGAGTAGAAGGAGGGAAGATAATGTGGGTTGTCCTGTATTTGTGTTGCTTTTTATTGGTTGATGAATAAAGCTATTTTCGACAATGACTTGGCAGAGCAAAGACAGACAGGAAATCCAAACAGAGATATATAGAGAAAGTAGGCAGAGTCAAGGAGACACCATGTAATCACCAAAGGAGACAGACACCAGAACTTACCAGTAGGCCACAGCCTCGTAATGATACACAGATTAATAGAAATGGGTTAATTTGAGGTGTAAGAGTTAGTTAACAAGAAGCCTGAGCTAATAGATCCAACAGTGTGCAATTAACATAGTTTCTGTGTGATTATTCAGGTCTGGGCAGCTGGGAAATGAAAGAGCAGTCTCTGCCTACAAGGAAACTAAACTAAAATGTTCCTTCATTTCCTTTGATAAATGAAATGACAGTCTTAGAGAACAATGAAGCAAACTTATAAAGTATATTATTAATAAGGCATCTGGCCTAAACTTTTCAAAATATCAGTTACATGGGGGAATGATAAATAAACTATTTTAAATTATAAATATGTAACAAATATAGCCTCAGAACTTATACTGTATTCTACTTACACTTTTTTTGTGGGGGGAGCATTGAATGTGTAGACTGTATACAGCATAGTGCAAATTAATTTTCTATGTTGTAGTCATAATATTATGATATAGCTGAATAAACGAATATACTCACTTTTAAAAGTTGCATACTAAATTATTTAGAATAAAGTGTCATGATATTTGATACTTATTTTCAAATGATTCTCAGAAAATCGTTGTGAACTGTATAAAAAATAAACTTTAACTAGATAACACAACAGTCTAGCAAATTTACCTGGCCAAATAACCACACCTAAACAAAGTTCAGTAGACCAATATAGAATGGAAACCAGTAAGTAGATATTCAAAGGATGGATGGTAAAATCTTTTTTCTTTTTAATTTTTAAAAAATTTATTCTTTGAGAATTGCATACAGTATATTTTGATAATATTCTTTTCCTCCCCCAACTCCTCACAGATCTTCTCTATCTTTCTCTTTTAAAACAACAAACAGACAAACAAACATGGAATTGGGTTTGTGTTGGCCAGCTCCTGAGCATGGGGCCTACCCTAGAGTATAGTTGATATACCCAAGGTCACTCCATTGAAGAAAACTGATATTTTCTCTCCCAGCACCTATTGATTGTGACTAGCTTCTTTGCTGAGGGGGAAGCATTGTGTCCACTTCCCCTCCTTACTGGGGTTTTGTTTGGCTTGAGTTTGTGGCAATGCAGGCCACTCAGATTGGTGGTAGCATGGCCCTCAGACATCAACATGGCCTTAGGTGGCAGCCCAGGTGGCAGCCCAGATCACAGGCATCAGTATGACCTTCACTGGTAACACAGGTCACACACATCAACACAGACCCCAGCTTCGGTAGTGCCACAGACCTGGAGATAGTTTTTGGTGGCAGTGCAGGCCTGGGCACACATGACCTCAGATGGCAGCATAGGCGACCTATAGTAGCCTGCTCTTCACCACTGATATGTCTTTAGTTCTGCCTCTCTCCACATGCATGAACCATTCTGCCTCTCCTTCTCTCCCATTTCTCCACTACATCCTAGTGGTGCCCACCCACTAAGGCCATGGGGCACTGGGTAGACCCGGATTTAAAAATAAACCAATTCAAACACAGAATGAGGGAAGACACAGCTTCGTAACAGTTATGGAAATACAGAATAAAATTAGACTCTTTAGGTAATTCAGAGAGACATTTAAATATCAGTTCTGCATGATTCATATATAACAGTTAGACTGCGTTCATGAATCAAAACGCCTGCATCTAAATCTTATTCAACGTAGCTAACATGCAAACATGGGTAAGTCATTTAACCTCTCTGTGCTTCCGTTTCTTCATATGCAAAATGAGGATGATAGCTCATTTAAAAACTACTGTAATGTGATAATTAAATAAGATGCTAACTGTAAAGAATAGTACCCAGGACCTAGGAAACAGTGGGGTATGTGAGCGGTTATTTACCATTTTATCAATTAAAAACATGGTTGATGTTTTCCTTACTGTTCACTTTGACTACCGCTTAGACAACAAGCTCCAGTGAAAAACGCGTATTTGCTCACAACTGGGAAGCCTGTTTCAATCACTACCTGTCATTACCTCATTTAGAAAAGTTCCAGGTAATCAAGTTCTATCTGTTTGGATTCTATATCTCCTACTTGGAAGGTGTGAGAAAGGTTAGTTAAAAACCTGGGTAAAGGCATGCAAGAGTAGAAAATCTTTCAATTTTACAAGAAAAAAGCCTATCTGGCTGGAAGTGGATTGATGAAATGTGGTCTCTAGAGGGTGCTAAAAACACACAAACTAGAACTATAATAAAGATGCTTGGGAAGCTTTAAAAACAGGGATTATTGGTGCATGGGATAGTTGTTGCCAAAGAGCTCTAACCTGGGACTATTGTAGATAGGTTGGGACTCACCCCCCCCCCGAATATAGTTACGGGTGGCCTAAGTACTTACGTATCAGCTATCAGCCTGTGTTCTATAATTCGGCTATGGTCACCATCAAAATGTAGCAATGAGCTGGTACTGACATTTTTACATTCTAGTCTATCATAACTTTATCCCAGGACTGTGTAGGATATGAGTGGTGCTGACCATGAAAACTTTGGGGGCAGAAATGCAGAAAAAGGTTCCTTCCCTAATAAGATCTGGAAATGAAGGTGGGGAGAAAAACTTTCCTAGCTTAAGAAGAACAATGAATGCCCGAAAGATGACCACTTCCTGGATTTGGTAAGTAAGTATATAATCCTTTGGAAAAAGAACTGAGCTAATGAGGCCACAATAAACTCAGGTGGCAAAGAGATCCTAAATATTCTTGAGTGATATAAGAAGTGGGAATCTGGAAATTTTCTAGTTTCTGAGTGAGAAGCTTCAGCATCCCTCATCACTCCCTGACATAGGAGACTTCTTTTCCAGCTACAGGCACCTCAGGCACCCCAATGATTGAATTTCATTTAAAAACTACACTTTCTGCCTATTTCTAATTTTTGAAAAGCATAAAGATATGAAATAACATGAGTTAACATTTATCATCAGTATCTCTCAATAAGAATGGTCTCAATTCCTCCAATAAAAAGACACAGGCTAACAGAATGGATATGAAAACATGATAGATCATTCTATTGCATATAAGAAATATACATCAATATCAAAGGTAGACATTCCCTCAGAGTAAAGGGTTGGAAAAAGTTTTGCCAAGCAATTTGACTTAAAAAGTAAGCTGGTGTAGATATTCCAATATCTAACAATATCTAACAAAAATAGACTGTAAACCAAAATTAATTAAAAGATACCGAGAAGGACATCTCATACTCATTGAAGGAAAAATCCACCAAAAAAGATGCTTCAATTCTTAATATCTATGCCTGAAATGCAAGGGCACGCACATTAGTAAAGGAAACATTACTAAAGACAAAACCCCACATTGAACCTCACACATTAATAATGGGAGACATCAGTACCCCACTCTCACGAATGACAGGTTATCCAAACATAAACTAAACAGAGAACTAATAGAGCTAACAGACATTATGAATCAAATGGACCTAACAGATATCAACAAAATATTTCACCTGAATACAAAACATATATCTTCTCAGCACCTAATGGAACCTTCTCCAAAACAGATCATATACCCAGTCACAAAACAAGTCTCAAAAGATAGAAGAAAATCGAAATAACCCCCTGCATCCTTTAAGACCACCATGAATTAAAGCTGGATTTCAACAACAGAAACAGTAGAATGTCTACAAACTCATGGAAACTGAACAAGCCCATATTGAAGGACTACTGGGTCAAGGAGGAAATAAAGAAATTAAATGGAAGACTTCCTAGAATTCAGTGAAAATGAATGCATACCATACCCAAACTTAGGGAACACTATGAAAGCAGTGTTAAGAGGAAAGTGCATAGCACTAAGTGGTTTCATAAAGAAGTTGCAGAAATCTCATGCTAGCAGCTTGACATCACACCTGAAAGGTCTAGAACAAAGAGAAGAAAGATTACCCAAGAGGAATAAATGGCAGGAAACATCAAACTGAGGGCTGAAATAAATAAAAAAATAAACAAAGAGGGGACTACAAAGAATCAATGAAACAAAGGGTTGGTTGCTTGAGAAAATCAAGATAGACAAATCCTTATCCAAACTAACTAAAAGACACACAGAGAGAATATCCAAATTTAAAAAATCAGAAACAAAAAGGAGGACATAACAACAGACACTGAGGAAATCCAAAGAATCATAAGGTCATACTTCAAAAACTTGTACTTAACAAAGTTGGAAAATCTGAAAGAAATGGACAATTTTCTCATTAGGTGCCACTTAAGATCAGATAAATAATGTAAACAGACCTATAACTCCTAAGGAAATAGAAACAGTCATTAAAATACTCACAACCAAAAAAAGCCTAGGGTCAGCAAGTTTTAGTGCAGAATTCTACCATAATTTCAAAGAAGAGCTAATACCAATATTCCTCAAATTAGTCCACAAAATAGAAACAGAAGGAACATTGCTAAATCGATTTTATGAGATCACAGTTATCCTGATACCCAAACCACACCAAGACTCAACAAAGAAAGAGAATTACAAACTAATTTTCCTCAAGGACATTGATGCAGAAATACTCAATAAAATATTAGCAAACTGAATCCAAGATAACATAAAGCAGAGATGTAGGGATGGTTCAACATACAAAAATCTGTCAATGTAGTCTACCATATAAAGAAACTCAAAGGCAAAAAAAAATCATTAGATGCTGAAAACTTTTTGACAAAAACCCAAAGCTCCCCTATGATAAAAGTTTTAGAGATAACAGGGATACAAGGGACATATCTAAACACAATAAAAGCAAGTCAATTGCTAACACTAAATTAAATGGAGAGAAACTCAAAGCAATTCCACTAAAATCAGGAACAAAAAAAAAGTTGTCCACTCTCTTCAATATAGTCTTGATGTTTTAGCTAGACCAATAGGAAAACTATTTTTCTATTATAGGAGATCAAGGGGATACAAATTAGAAAGAAAGAAAGAAAGAAAGAAGTCAAAACATCACTATTTGCAGATGATATGATAGTATACATAAACAACTCCAAAAATTCTACCATGGACTTTCTACAGCTGATAAACACTTTCAGCAAAGTAGTTGAATACATGATTCATTCAAAAAATCAGTAGCCCTCCTATATATAATAATAAATGGATGGAGAATGAAATTAGTGAAACAACATCCTTCACAATAGTCACAAATCATATAAAATATCTTGGTGAAACTCTAACCAAGTAAGTTAAAGACCCATATGACAAGAACTTCAAGTCTTTGAAGAAAGAAATTGAAGAAGATATCAGAAGATGGAAAGATCTCCCATGCTCATGGATCAGTAGTATTAGCAGTAAAAATGGTCACCCTACCAAAAGCAATCTACAGATTCAATGCCATCACCATCAGAATTACAGCACAATTCTTTATAGACCATGACAGAACAATACTCAACTTCATATGGAATACCAAAAATGTCAGGATAGCTAAAACAATCCTGTACAATAAAAGAACATTTAGAAGTATCGCCATCCATGATCTTAAGCTCTATCACAGAGTTATAGTAACAAAAATGATACGATATTAGCATAAAAACAGACAAGTGGATCAATGAAATTTAAATGAAGACAGAGTCATAAATTCACATACCTATGGACAACTGATTTTTGACAAATAAGCCAAAATTATACAATGGAAAAAGGAAAGCATCTTCAGCAGAGGGGAATGGTCTAATTGGATGTTGTCATGTGAAGAATGCAAATAGATTACAAAACTCAAGTTCAAGTAGATCAAAGACCTTAATATAAATCCAGGTACAATGAAACTGATAGAGAAAAAGATAGCCTTGAACTCATTTACAACCTCCTGAATTGAACACCAATAGCACAGACAATTAGATCAACAATTAATACATGGGACCACACGAAGCTGAAAAGCTTCTGTAAAGCAAAGGATGCCATCAATAGGAAAAATCAATATCCCCCACAATGGGAAAAGATCTTCACCAACCCTGAATCTGACAAAGAACTAATTTCCAAAACATATGAAGAACTCAAAAAACTAGGCAACAAGTTAATGATTGAATTTTTAAAAATCTGATCTAAACAGATAACAGAGGAATTTCAAATAGCCGAGAAACACTTAAAGATATGTTCAGCATCCTTACCCATCAGGGAAATGCAAATCAAAATGATTTCAATATTCCATCTTGCACTTATCAGAATGGTTAAGATCAGTAACGTAAGTGACAGCTCGTGCTGAAGAGGATGTGGAGCAAGGCGAACACTCCTCTATTGCTGGTGGGTGTGCAAACTTATATAGGCACTTTGGAAGTCAGTGCAGCGGTTTCTCAGAAATTGGGAATTGACATACCTCAAGACCCAAAAGGACGCTCCATCATACCACAAGGACATTTGTTCAACTATGTTCATAGCAGCATTATTTGTAATAACCAGAAGCTGGAAATAACGTGGATGTCCCTCAACCTAAAAATACATAAAGAAAATGTAGAATATTTACACAAAGGAGTACTACTCAGCTGTTAAACACAATGACATCATGAAATTTGCAGGCAAATGGATGGAATTAGAAAAATTATCCTAAGTGTGGTATCCCAGACCCAGAAAGACACACTCACTATGTACTCACTAATTAGTTGATATTAGCTGTAAAGTAAAAGATAATAATGCTATGATCCACAGACCCAGAGAGGCTTAGCAACAAGGAGGGCTTAAGCAGGGACTCAATGATCTCCCTGGGAAGGAGAAATAGAATAGATTTTACCAGTGGACTAAGGGCAGGTAGGGTTGAGAACAAGAGGGATGGAGGGAGGGAAGGAAGGAGGGAGAAAATACTGGGAAAATGACTAAAATTGGGGGGCATTCAGGAACGAGGTGGAAACCTAGTGCAATGGAAACTCCATGAAATCTACAGGAGTAACCTTAGCAAAGACTCCTAGTAATGGGGGAATACAGAACCTGAACTGGCCATCTTCTGTAACCAGGCAAGGTATCAAGTGGAAGAACTGGGGCACAAACCCAGTCACAAAACCTTCTAACTACAGTTTGTCCCACCTGCAGAGAGTTCTGGGACCAGAACCTAGCAGAATCCTCATCAAAAAGACCAGAGAGACTTTGTCCAGAAACTGATGGAAGCAGATGCAGCATCCCACAGCCAAACATTAGGCAGAGCTCAGGGAAGGGAGGAAGGATCAGAGGAACCAGAGGGATCAGGGACACCATGGAATCAACGGACTGGAATTCATGGGGGGTCTGGCTTAGGTCCTTTGCCTATATGTTATGGGGTAGCTTAGTGTTTTAGGGAGGTTCCTAACGGTGGGAGTGGGGACTGTCTCTGACTCTTTTGCCTACTTTTGTGACCCTTGTCCAGTCTTGATGTGATGGTACGTGCCTGGTCTTATGGAAACTTGCTATGCTGTTTGGTGGATGTACCTAGGAGGCCTGCTCTTGTCTGAAAAGAGGTGGGGTGGGGTGGGATGGGGGAAACTGGAGGGTAGAGGAGGTGGGAAGGAGAGACTGTGGAGAAGGAAGGGAGGGGAAACTGCAGTCAGGATGTAATATATGAGTGAAAAATTTTAAAAGAGAGAAACTAAGTCCATCTTTCTGATGTCTACAAGAAACTCAACTTTGCCTTAACAGCTGGCACCATGTAAACGTGAAATGATGGAAAACCTACTCCAACCAAATGGCAAAGAAAGTGATGCTATCCTACTAGCTGACAAAATAGACTTCAAACTAAAGCTAATCATAAGGAATAAAGAAGGACACTTTATTATAATGAAGGGATGATTAACCAAGAATACATTATAATCCTAAACACATATGCACCAAATTCTGGTGCAATCAATTTTATACAAAGGATACTACTAGAATTAAACAGATTAATATCAATCCAATAATAGTAAGTGCTTTCAATACCCCACTTTCTCTACTAGATAGGATACCTGAACAGAAAATAACAAAACAAAACAGAGAAACACAAAAATTAAATGCCATTTATATCAAATAGACAGATATCTACAGTATATGCCACAGAAACATCAAAGAATATACATTTTCATTATGAGCCCATGGGAACTTCTCTGAAGTACACCACATACCAAAGCACACCTTAACAAATTCATAAAATTTTAATTATCCTATATAGCCTATCTGATTATAATGCAATAAATCATAAAATTGATAGCAAATAAACCTACATTAAATCCAAAAATATATGGAGGTTAAACAACTCATCAGTGAATGATAAGTGGATCAAAGAAAATCAAGAAATTAAAACTTTCCTGGAACTAAATGAAAATAATGCAACACAATAAAACCTCTAGGACACACAAAAACAAACTGATATGTCTTTTGTACCACTTCCAACAACCCTACTCAGTACACAGATTTCCCACGCCTCCTCTATTGTCCAGTACAATGAGTCCCCCTGATCTCCCATCCGTGCCTTTTTCTGTAACTGCCAGATCTAGCCTGGGTACCATAACCAGTGCATGGATCTAGTCTGGCCTCTTCTGCCTGCACAGTGAAGGACCAACCCACAGGACCCTCCCATGCCATAACAACCTTTCCACCCAGTCAGGTTTAATACCACACTCCAGGTTTGGGCCAGGAAAGATATCCTGGTATACCAGCCCAGTCCCCTTTGTCCACCTGAGTTCATCCCAACCATGCTGTTTTCCAACCCTCCTGCATATACTCTACTGTAACCTTCTCTGTTCATAACAGACACAGAACTAACAAAAGAAAACATACCCAGATATCACTGCGAAAATGAAACAATACGAAAGAGCAAGCTAGTATCTTCTTTCCAAAACTCACTAGTCCTGTAGGTTTAGTTGCCAGTGAGAATGACCTCGATGAACTCCAGAACACGGAGTTCAAAAGAATGATCCTAAACTTCACTGCAGAGTTCAAGTTTACAGAAGACACAAACAGTTCAATGAAATTAAGGAAAAAGAGCTTAAGGAGAATAAACTCTTGATTGATGACCAAGAAACACAAACATAAGGCTGATAGAAATGTTGAGGACAATCCAAGGCTGGAAAACAGAATTTAATAAGGACATAGAAACTTTGAAGAGAACTCAAAATGAAGACAAAATTGAAAAACACGTGGCCCAACTAGAAAACTGAAAGGAACGCCTTACAAGTAGAGTGACTCAAACAGAAGACAGAATATCGAGTTTGGGAGATAAAACAGAGGATCTACACCACATAAGCAAGGAAGATGAACATAAAAAACCAAAACCAAAAAAAAGGAAAGGAACACACAGGAACATGATATACCATTAAAAAACTAAAAATGTGAATTATAAGCATGGATGACAGAGAAAAGAATTTTAAGAAGACAGAAATATGGAACTGTTGACCAAGGTTTGTTCCTACCCTGACACCAAATAGTTATCAAAGAACTATTGGAAACATGTCTTTACATATCATGAACATATCAAACCTTCTGTGGGGTAGTAATAGGATCTGAGAATAGTTCCCAAACTAACTCATATTAATTATATGTTGACTTATAGTTTTTAATTTTTCCTAAACCTCTACTTCTCCAACCTTTCTATTTCATCCACCCACACACTTACCTATTCAACATTCTATTCTTTCAGCCATATACCTATCTATTTATTCACCAATTTCCCCATTTGTCTGCCCATCTATTATGTATCAGGAGTTAAGAAATATCTCTAGAGTCCAATCCTGTAGATTTGAATCCTAACTCGCTTGTTTCCTTTTCTTTTCTTTCTTTGTGTGTGTGTGTGTGTCTGTGTGTGTGTGTGTGAGAGAGAGAGATAGTAGACAGACGATACAAAATATCTATGCTTCAACTTTCTTCTATGGAAACTGAATATGATGATAGTATCTAATACATATGACTTTCTTTAAATTAAATTGGTTAATATATTTACAGTATGTTAAAGAATGTCTGACATATAACAGCCAGTTGGAAACAAATGCTGACTGCTGTTGCTGGATAGCAATTAAGTTTCAGACAATTTGGTAAACTATGGATTAATGTAATTAAAATCTTTGACCCAGACTTTCAGAACCCCATGTTGAGGAAAGGAAGTAAATTATACTTCAGTGATACATGTATCCAAAAGTAAATATTACAAGGTCTAGTAGTCATAGGATTGGAAGAACAAGATTGCTGGGGTTTGTACTGGAGAACATCTAATAAAAACAACACTAGATTTGGGTGGTTACTTAATATTTATTTTATTTTATATTGTGTGTATCTGTATATGGGGGTGGAGGGTGCTCCAGGTACATGTGAGTTCAGGTACCAGTAGCATACCAAAGATTCCCCTGGAGCTGAAATCACAGGTGATTGTGAACCACCCTAAGTGGCTGCTAGGAACTGAATTCTGTTAGTTGGAAAGATTAAAGGAATGAGCCAGAAAGATGGCTCTGTGAAGGTCCTTTCTGCCAAATCTGAAAACCAGAGTTCTATCTCCTAGATCCACATTGTGGAAAGAGAGAGCTAATTATCTCAAATTGTCCTCTGACAACCACACACACACACACACAATGGCACATGCATACATGGATACAATAAGTAAATAAAATAGTATCCATAAATAAACATATTTTAATGTCAATTTTTTTTGTATCATTTGTCAATTTTAAGTTAGACCATAAGTTATATGGCATTTTATTAACATTAGCAATAGTTAATCCATAATGTGCATTTTTATAAATATAATTTTGATATATAAATTAGAAGACCTGATAATTTTTAAAAATGATTTATTTACATTTTGTTTTGCATGAATTGATGTAAATGTACCACTTGGTGCTTGGTGCCCATATTGGCTAGAAGATAGAATTGGATCCTCTGGACCGGGAATTACAGACAATTGTGAGCACCCAGGTAGGTGCTGGGAATCAAATTCAGGTCCTCTGTGAGAGCAGAAATGCTCTTAACCACTGAATCATCTTTCTAGCCCCAAGACCCTTGATGGTAAAGACATAGAATTAATCTTATTGGTAAGGTTTAAACATGTTGGAGCAGGTACCAGCAGATTAGTTTTAAATGACTTCTCTCCTTTAGTTTTACTTGAACTAGATAAGGCTCTTGGAAAAATCTATCTTTAAAAAGAAGATCATGGGTAAACAGGCAGTAGTTTTTACTTTATAATATTATAAGTTTATGCTGAATTTTATCTTAGAAAAACGAGGTACCAAATATTATCTTATATTTTAATAACATATATTTTATCATATAAAGGCTTATCTAAGTTTTTAATGCTACTGTTCATTGTTGTATCTCCTATAGTCCTTATCATACAAAGGAAACTGAATAAAAATATTGGAACAATGTATATGTATACTTGCATTACAGCTTCAATCTAAGATATATATATATTATATGTATATTACAAATATTTTTAAAAATGAAACCTATAGCTATTACAGTGTACAATGCCCAGAGGCATCATAACCAACATAAAGCAATTTTTAACTTATTATTTTTACCCATGACTATCACACAAAATGAAATTAATAGCTTTTTTCTGTGTGGGGATGTTTTGCCTTGATGTAGGCCTGAGCACCATGTGCATATTTGGCACCCACGGAGGCCAAAAGAGGGTGTCAGATTCCCTGAAACTGGAGCTACAGTGAGCCTGCCATGTGGGTTCTGGGAAACAAGCCCATGTCCTTCAGAAGAGCAGCCGGTGCTCTTGACTACTCAGCAATCTCTCCAGCTCTGAAATTAATAGCTTTTTAAGAGCTTGTTCTTAAAAAATTATTAAAATCTCTATATCCAATGTTAAGTTTTAAACTTCATTATTACAATGATGAATGTTTTATAGGAATAAAGAGCATTTTGAAATTTTTATGAAATATTTAACAGATTACAAAGTAACGGTTTCATAGGTTTTTAAGAAGGTAAATGAGTATATTAATTTGTAGTTATAAGATCTTTTAAAATATATCTAAAACACTAATGTTTATGCATATACATACACACATATTTTTATTTTATTTTTTTAAAAGAAAACAAACTGCCATTTTCATCATACATACCAATCCAAGTTCCCACTCCCTCCACTCCCCAGAGAGGACAAGGCACATTGCCTTGGAGAAGGTCCAAGGCCCTCCCCACTATTTTCAGGCTGAACAAGGTATACATCCAAAGAGAATAGGATCCCAAAAAGCCAGTACAAGCAGTAGGGATAAATCCTAGTGCTACTGCAAGTGCCCCCCGCCAGTCTGCACCAGTCACTCAACTGTCAACCACATTCAGAGGGACTGGTTTAGTCCTATGCTTGTTCCTTCCCAGTCTGGCTAGAGTTGGTGAGTTCCTATTAACTAAGGTAGACTGTTTCAGTGGGTGTCCCCATCATGGTCTTGACCTCTTTGTTCATATTCTCACTCCTCCCGCTCTTCAACTGGACTTTGAGAGCTCAGTGCAGTGCTCTGATGTGGGTCTCTGCCTCTGTTTCTATCAGTTGCTGGATAAAGGTTCTATGCTGATATTTAAGATATTCATCAGTCTGACTACAGGACAAATCAAGATTGACACCCACTCCTCTATTGCTTAGGGTCTTAGCTGGGGTCATCCCTGTGGTCTCCTGTGAATGTCTCTAAAGCCAAGTTCTTGCTAGCCCTATAATGGCTCCCTCAATCAAGATATTTCCTTCCTTGCTCTCATCCCTGTCCTTCCTCGATCTTGACCATCCTGCTCCCTCAAGTTCTCCTTGCCACTCCCCTTCTCCCCTCCTCATCTCCTTCTATCCACCCTTCCTTCTGCCCTCACCCCATGCTCCCAATTTTCTCAGCAGATCTTGTCTATTTCGACTTTCCAGGTGGACTTATATATGTTTTTCTTAGGGTTCACCTTCTTACTTAGCTTCTCTAGGATCATGAACTATATATAGCTCAATATCCTTTGTTTATAGCTAGCAACTTATGAATGAGTACTTACCATATTCATCTTTTTGGGTCTGGATTACCTCACTCATGATGGTGTTTTCTAGTTCCATCCATTTGCGTGCAAATTTCAAGATGTGACTTTTTTTTTTTAACCACTGAGTAATACGCTAATGTGAAAATGTGCCACATTTTCTTTATCCATTCTTCGATTGAGGGGCATCTAGGTTGTTTTCAGGTTATGGCTATTACAGATAATGATGCTATGAACATAGTTGAATGATTGTCTTTGTAGTATGATTAAGCATCTTTTAGGTATATGCCCAAGAGTGGTATTGCTGGATCCTGAGGTAGGTTGATTCCCAATTTTCTGAGAAAGTGCCATGCTGACTTCCAAAGTGGTTGTACAAGTTTGCATTTCCACCACCAATGAATGAGTATTCCCCTTTCTCCATATCCCCTCCAGCATAAGCTATCATTGGTGTTTTTGATGTTAGCGATTCTGACAGGTGTAAGATGGAATTTCAGAGTTGTTTTGATTTGTATTTCCCTGATGACTAAGGGTGTTGAACATTTCCTTAAGTGTCTTTCGGCCATTTGAGATTCTTCTGTTGAGAATTCTGCTTAGTTCTGTACCTCATTTTTAAATTGGGTTATTTGGAATTGGCATAAAAACAGAGAGGTTGACCAACAAAATCAAATCAAAGACAAAATATTAATCCACACACCTATGAACACCTGCTTTTTGACAAAGAAGTTAAAATTACACATTTGAAAAAAAGATAGCATCTTTCCATTTTATATTTTTTGCTTCTTTGTCAAAAATCAGATTTTTGAAAGTGTGTGGATTCATATTTGGGTCTTCAATTTGGTTCTATTGGTCCTACTGTCTGTTTTTATGCCAATACCATACTCTTTTCAGCTTTGTAGCTCTGTAGTAGAATTTGAAATCAGGGATTGTGATGCCTCCAGAAATTCTTTTATTGTACAGGATTGTTTTGGCTATCCTGTTTTTTTTTTATTTTTCCATATGAAGTTGACTACTGTTCTTTTTTTTTTATTGAGAAAAGGAAAAAAAGTTTCCCCCTCCTCCCAGCCTCCCATTTCCCTCCCCCTCCTCCCACCCTTTTCCCCCTCCCCCCTCCTCTCTCCCTCCCTCTCCAGTCCAAAGAGCAGTCAGGGTTCCCTGCCCTGTGGAAAGTCCAAGGTCCTCCCACCTCCGTCTATGTCTAGGAAGGTGAACATCCAAACTGGCTAGGCTCCCACCAAGCCAGAACATGAAGTAGGATCAAAACCCCGTGCCATTGTCCTTGGCTTCTCATCAGCCCTCATTGTTCGCCATGATCAGAGAGTCCGGTTTTATCCCATGCTTTTTCAGTCACAGTCCAGCTGGCCTTGGTGAGCTCCCAATAGATCAGCCCCACTGTCTCAGTGGGTGGGTGCACCCCTCGTGGTCCTGACATCCTTGCTCGTGTTCTCCCTCCATCTGCTCCTCATTGGGACCTTGGGAGCTCAGTCCAGTGCTCCAGTGTGGGTCTCTGTCTCTATCTCCATCCATCACCAGATGAAGGTTCTATGGTGATATGAAAGATATTCGTCAGTATTGCTATAGGATAGGGTCATTTCAGGTTCCCTATCCTCAGCTTCCCAAGGGACTAACTGGGGACATCGCCTTGGGCTCCTGGGAGCCACTCTAGGTTCAAGTCTCTTGCCAACACTAAGGTGGCTCCCTTAACTAAGATATGTGCTTCCCTGCTCCCCTATCCAACCTTCCTTTATCCCAATCTTCCTGTTTCCCCAAGTTCCCCCAATCCTCCCCTTCTCACTTTTCTCTCCCCGTCCCCCCTTATCCCCAACCCACCCCACCCCCAAGATCCCAATTTTCTCCCCGGCAACTTTGTCTACTTCCCTTAGCCAAGAGGATAACTATATGTTTTTTCTTGGGTTCACCTTCTTATTTAGCTTCTTTAGGTTCACCAGGTATACACTCCGTGACCTTTATTTATGGCTAGAAACCAATTATGAGTGAGTACATCCCATGTTCATCTTTTTGGGTCTGGGTTACCTCGCTCAGGATAGTGTTTTCTATTTCCATCCATTTGCATGCAAAATTCGAGAAGTCATTGTTTTTTACCGCAGCATAATACTCTAATGTGTATATATTCCACACTTTCTTCATCCATTCTTCCATTGAAGGGCATCTAGGTTGTTTCCAGGTTCTGGCTATTACAAATAATGCTGCTATGAACATAGTTGAACAAATGCTTTTGTCATATGATAGGGCATCTCTTGGGTATATTCCCAAGAGTGGTATTGCTGGGTCCAGGGGTAGGTTGATCCCGAATTTCCTGAGAAACCGAAACACTGATTTCCAAAGTGGTTGCACAAGATTGCATTCCCACCAGCAATGGATGAGGGTACCCCTTCCTCCACAGCCTCTCCAGCAAAGGCTATCATCGGTGCTTTTGATTTTAGCCATTCTGACAGGTGTGAGATGATATCTCAAAGTTGTTTTGATTTGCATTTCCCTGATTGCTAATGAGGTTGAGCATGACCTTAGGTGTCTTTTGGCCATTTGAACTTCTTCTTTTGAGAGTTTTCTGTTCAGTTCCGTGCCCCAGGTGGGAAAATAAGCATCCAGACCTGAAGTGTGTGGTAGGCATCAGCCCCAAACCTTTCAGACCACATTTGTGCACCATTTGTTGGAAAAGGTTTCTGTTTCACCTGGTCCCACAACAATTCAGTCCCAAAGAAACAAACATAAGTCTACATTAATTATAAACTGGCTGGCCTATTAGCTCAGGCCTCTTATTAACTAACACATCTTACATTAGCACATAATTCTTGCCTGTGTTAGCCATGTGGCTTGGTACCTTTACCAGTGAGGAATTCTCATCTTGCTTTTTCTGCATCTGGGTGATAACTGCAGACTGAGCCTTTTCTCTTCCCAGAATTCTCCTGTTCTGGTTGTCCTGTCTGTACTTCCTGCCTGGCTACTGACCAATCAGCATTTTATTAAACCAATACAAGTGAAAAATCCTTACAGGTACAATACCATTGTCCCACATTATTTCCTTTTTTTTTTTTTTTTTTTTTACAAAAAAAGAACTTTAAATCTAATTTCTTTTGTTTATATTTTTTCTCACCTCTCTTGTTTTTGACCACATGAGTCTTTAATTGGCTAAGCTATAGCTTTGACAGCTGAATCCACCTCATTTCTTAGGTTTCTGAGAGTCTAGCTTCATGGCAGAGGTACAGGTAGGAGCCATGTTTATTGCCACAACTCTATGGAGTTTCAAGGTCCCCACCACCACCAAGGAACATGCTGTTGACTATTTATAAACACCATTTGAGTGTTTGGTGGTGGGGCCTTTTAAAAGAGTTGCAAGCTTTTTGCAGCTAAAGCTGAGTCAGGAAGCCTCTCTTAAATGAAATGTGCTTGCCTCTAGCAAACAGAGCCTTCACGAGAATATGCTGCTACCAAGAAGTTGTGCTTAACTCTGTTCTTTTGTGTCTAGAACTACTTCTCAAGCTCTCTCAGGTTGTATGTGGATGTAGTTGCCCACATTGGCGCCATTTTGTTGGCAGAGGCTGCTTGTTCATTCCTGGCTTCCCAGACCCAAGGCTGCTCATTTGTTTCTGGCTACTGAGACCCAAAATAATCACAGACTGCATTAATTAAAACATTGTTTGGTCTATTACCTTATGCATATTTCTAGCTAACACTTACATCTTAAATTAACCCATTTTTATTAATCTGTGTATTGCCACGTGGTGGTTGCGGTCTAACAATAAGGTTCCGTCCAGCACCTCTCCTGCCACAGTGGCTACCTGACATCTCCCTAACTCTGCCTTCTCTCTCCCTACATCTCTGCCTGAATCTTCTGCCCAGCTCTACCCTGTTAAATCATTGTCTGAAAGCAGCTTCTTTATTAACCAATGGCAATAAAATATTCATAGCATACAGAGGGGAATCCCACATCACATAATGATCCCAGTGTGTGTGTATGTTCATGTGTGTGTGTGTGTGTGTGTGTGTGAAAGAGAGACAGAGACAGAGGCACACAGAGAGACAGAGAAAGACAGAGAGAAAACTAGTCTCTAGAGTTGAATAGAGCATCCCAGAGACCAAATAATTAAAGTGTCCTCCTTCCCATCTTCAGATACCCACAAATATCCTTGAGAATGACCCCTGAACATAACTATGAAAGAATTAGTCTCTGAGGATTATTGTTCTTCCAATATATGTTTAGTTAATTTCTTTGTTTGTGTTCTTTCCCTGTTTTTTTTTTTAACTCCCACTCTCATTGCTTTATTAAGTACCAGAACTTTGGATGCATTATATTGTGGACTAAAAAGGCAACTTTTTCAGTTTTGGTTGGTTGTTTTTTGTTGTTGTTGTTGTTGTTGTTAGTTGTTTCTTCCCATTCATTCCAGATACAGAAAAACCAACTCAACATCTGAGGAAAATAATCATACCTTTTCTATGGAAAAAATGATAAAGCTTATCTCTGCAGATGAAGGCTTCTAGTGGAGAATAACTCTCACTGTCCAGGAAGCATTGTTTGGTTGGTGCTGTAACTCCAGAATTGTGAGAAGAACATACTACTCAAATTTCCAGTAAAGTTTTAGACTTCGCTGCTCAACAACCGGAGTACCTCAGGAAATGAGCAGTACATACTTGTTTGTTTGACCTCTGTTGGTCAGTCTGCATGACTAAGATAACTCTGGATTCTTATTCATTTGACTTTCAGATATGTTCTCCAAATGACAGGTGTGTTGGCACATGTTTTTGATCCCAGCACTCGGGAGGCAGAGGCAATCAGATCTCTTAGTTTGAGGCCAACCTGACCTATGGAGGGAGTCCCAGGACAGCCTGGGCTACACGGGGAAACCTTGCCATGAAAATCAAAACAAAAACAGATATATCCTCCACTGTTACAGAAATTATAGGAATTCCCTTTCAGGTACACAGATAGCAAGGAAATTTTTCCCAGTCTCTATGCCATCAAGAGATTATGACAGTTGTTTCCTCTGTTATACAGAAAATGTATATACTTTTGGTTTTTAATTTAATATTTTAAATTAGTATACAAAGTAATAGGTTTCAACCTGAAATTTCATGCTCTCCAATCTCCCTGCTCTTTCGTGCTAGTCCCCACTCCTCAGTTATTAGTCTCACTGCTTTTATTTATTCTATTAACTCTTTTGTCTCCATCATGGCCCACCATTATAACCTCGTTTCCCCATTTCAAGAACTGTATTTGTAGTAACATAATCTTTGTAATAGCTACATGCATATGCACACAAATAAAATTTAAATTCTATTTGGGTCTGGCTTACCTCACTCAGGATAGTGTTTTCTATTTCCATCCATTTGCATGCAAAATTCAAGAAGTCATTCTTTTTTACTGCTGAGTAGTACTCTAATATGTATATATTCCATACTTTCTTCATCCATTCTTCCATTGAAGGGCATCTAGGTTGTTTCCAGGTTCTGGCTATTACAAACAATGCTGCTATGAACATAG
>NW_026068201.1:475997-508191 GCF_014885135.2 Alexandromys fortis
GGGTCAAGGAGGCCTAGTTTCATAGAGGCAGAAATACATCGGCAGAGAGAGAGAAATTGAGGAAAAGAGAGGCTGAGGGGCACAGAGGCTGAAGGACAGATATGCCGAAGCAAAGTTAAGGAGAGGTTAACAGAGGCTTAGGGTTAGGGAGGCCACGGTTACCATAGGCACAAAGACACACACACACACAGAGAGAGAGAGAGAGAGAGAGAGAGAGAGAGAGAGAGAGAGAGAGAGAGCGAGCTGAGAGAAACTGAAAAACAGAGAAGGTGAGGGGTACAGAGGCCGAATGACAGAGAAGCCAAGGCCAAGATAGGCAGAGGGTCACAGAGGCTAAGGGTCATGGAGGCAAAGTTTTCAGATGCTTAAGGAAATGCTCAACTTCCTTAGCGATCAGGGAAATGCAAACCAAGACAACTTTAAGATACCATCTTACACCTGTCAGAATGGCTAAAATCAAAAACACCAATGACAGCCTTTGCTGGAGAGGTTGTGGAGAAAGGGGTACACTCATCCATTGCTGGCGGGAATGCAAACTTGTCCAAACACTTTGGAAATCAGTGTGGCGGTTTCTCAGAAAATTCGGGATCAACCTACCCCTGGACCCAGCAATACCACTCTTGGGAATATACCCAAGAGAGGCCTTATCATACAACAAAAATATATGCTCTACTATGTTCATAGCAGCATTGTTTGTAATAACCAGAACCTGGAAACAACCTAGATGCCCTTCAATGGAAGAATGGATGAAGAAAGTATGGAATATATACATATTAGAGTACTACTCAGCAGTAAAAAACAAGGACTTCTTGAAGTTTGCATGCAAATGGATGGAAATAGAAAACACTATCCTGAGTGAGGTAAGCCAGACCCAAAAAGAGGAACATGGGATGTACTCACTCATATTTGGTTTCTAGCCATAAACAAAGGACATTGAGCCTATAATTCATGATCCTAGAGAAGCTAAATAAGAAGGTGAACCCAAAGAAAAACATATAGGCATTCTCCTGAATATTAGCCTTCATCAGGCGATGAAAGGAGACAGAGACAGAGACCCACATTGGAGCACCGGACTGAAATCCCAAGGTCCAAATAAGGAGCAGAAGGAGAGAGAGCACGAGCAAGGAACTCAGGACCACGAAGGGTGCACCCACACACTGAGACAATGGGGATGTTCTATCAGGAACTCACCAAGGCCAGCTGACCTGGATCTGAAAAAGCCTGGGTTAAAACCGGACTCACTGAACATAGCGGACAATGAGGACTACTGAGAACTCAAGGACAATGGCACTGGGTTTTTTGATCCTACTGCACGTACTGGCTTTGTGGGAGCCTAGGCTGTTTGGATGCTCACCTTACTAGACCTGGATGGAGGTGGGTGGTCCTTGGACTTCCCACAGGGCAGGGAACCCTGATTGCTCTTTGGGCTGACGAGGGAGGGGGACTTGATTGGGGGAGGGGGAGGGAAATGGGAGGCGGTGGCGGGGAAGAGACGGAAATCTTTAATAAATAAATAAATAATAAAAGAAAAAAAGAAAAATGAAATTCATAGGTAAATGGATGAAGCTAAAAACAATAGTTCCAAAAATCAGAAAGAAAAAAAGGCATGTTTTCTCTTAGGTGTCCAATTTAACTTCTATGCTTTAGAATATCTATAAAGGGAACAGGGAGAGGAGAGGATTTCCCAGGGAAGGGGACTTAGAACACAGTGTCACAGAAGATAAAAGGAAAACTGGAATAGGAAGATTAAGTGAAGAGGTTGATTGCGATATCTTTCTGTATGCTGTGAATATGTTTTTATCATCATTGGTTAATAAAGTTTTGGTCAATAGCCAGGCAGAATAGAGCCAGGTGGGAAATTCAAGCAAAGATAAAGGGAAAAGGAAAGGCAGAGTCAGGGAAATGCCAAAAGCATCCAGCAAAGCAAGATGTGAGGTAACAAGTCATGAGCCTCATGGTAAAATATAGAATAATAGAAATGGTTAATTTAAGTTGTAAGAGCTAGTTAATTATACACCTGAGCTAATAGGGCAAACAGTTTGTAATTAATATTAAGCCTCGGGGTGGTTATTCAGGAACTGGTGGGCAGGAGAGAAACATCTGGTTACAGAGAGGTATGGGAGGACAGGATAAAAGAGGGAATATGGGGAAGGACGACTAACACTGAAGGCCTTTAGAAAAGCCATATTGAAATAAACTACTCTAAAAACTTCCTAAAATACATACATATACATAAAAAGGTTTCGATGAAGTTACCATATAATGTGGCAGACAGTGCCCCGATTACACATCACACGCTACCAAATATAATTTCCAGGACCACACAAGTTTTCTAAACACATTTAAATGTCGGGGTCCGCGATCAGCCTGCACCTGAATTCTTTCTCATGCCAGAGTGGAGGGGTGAGAATGAAAACGCAATTCACACGACTCTATAGGGAGGGAGTTTTCGGTGATCCTTCAACAAGTCCGGAATTCCCATTCTGAAAATCACCTACATTTATTCTCCAAACGGCTTTGATATGAAGACATAATCTGAGGAGGGAGTTCATTAGCATTCTGTTTCCTAGGTAGCAGAGGGAATGACTTAGGTCATGTCTTCCTATCTCTGTCCATTTTGTTATGGCTTCCTATCTATGCCTGTTGTGCCACATGGCCTGACAAACACCTCTTCCCCGGGCGACCTCTTAAATAACAACAGAAGAACAGTACTAGCATATCCTGACTGCTTTCTTTGGATGGCACCAGGTTGTCTCCCCTATCAAAGGCTAGGCGAATTGAGCCTTGCCAGCTTGCTCAGAATTTTGACTGCCATACAATGGAGGCATATGACCTATAGAATACGGTCTCTACATTTAAATTAAGAATTTGATACAGATTTGAGTTTTGTTGCAATGGTTACCTAGAAAAGTTCTTATTTTAAAAAGTTCTTTTTGTTTTGGTTCCCAAGGCAACCAAGAGCAGGAGAAAATCTGGCATTCTTTTACTGCAATACCCCATTTGTTTTATTAATTCTGAGCATTCTTACTAAGATTAGAAAAAATTCAATGTAGTTTTAATTTCAGTGCAGTTTTAATTTTAACCTTATGGTTAAGAGTGTTGAACTCTCTTTAAATGTTTGTCAGTCATATACTCAAAAGACACTTCATTCCTACCATAATGGCACTTGCTCAACCATTTTCATTACTGCTCTATTCATAATAACTAGGAACTGGAAACAAGCTAGATGTCCCTCAACACAACAATGGATAAAGAAAATGTGGTATATTTACACAATGGAGTATTAAAAATGGCATCATGAAATTTGTAGGCAAACGATGGAGCTAGAAAAATCATCTGGAGATAACCCAGACCCAGAAAGATAAATGCTATGTATCTGTATATATTAAGTAAATGATAGCAAAGCTATGATCCGTAGACTCAGAGAAGTTAGGTATAGAGAAAGGACTGTAGGTGGGGCACATGAATGTCCTTGGAAGGGGAAATAGAATATATTTTATGGGTAGACTTGTAGCATGAATTCTAATTGGTCTTAATAAGCAAAAACCCAGAGTTAGATATTAGGGAGTGAAAGCTGAGAGATCAGACACCAGAGAGACCTTTTACTTCTACTGAATCCTCAGACTGAAGGGGTGAGCCTCAGACTACATGTTCAGACTGCATCAGTGTCCACCAAACCCACAGACTGCACTGAGCTCCTGACTCCTGCCTTATATTCTTCTTTCTACCTAGTCATATCCTAGCACCTCCCTAGTGCTGGGATTAAAGGTGTAGGATCCCAAGTGCTGGGATCACCTTTGTGTGAGCTCTGTTTCTCTTTTAGACAGATTTGATCTTGTGTAGCCCAGGGTGTCCTTGAATTAGCAGAGATCCCCGAGCCTCTGTCTCCCAAGTCCTGGGACAAAAGGTGTGTGCCACCACTTCCTGGCCTCTAGTGGCTTAGCTCTTCACTAAGAGCTTTATTTGTTAAAACACAAAATATCATACATGGACTGGAGATGGTAGGGACTAGAACAGGAGGACCAGATGGGGAGGGGAGGAAAGAGAGGGTTGCAGAAGTGAATTTGGTTAGAAGTAGCTAGAACTGAAGAGCATTTGAGGTGCTATATGGGAAGCTAGTGCAGTGGAAACTTTCTAAAATACATGAAGATAACTCTAATGAAATCTCCAAATAATAGGGGAGATGGAGCCCCAACTGGCCACCTCTTATCACCAAAATGAAGCTTCCAGTACCATGTCTAGGTTACACTCAATTGAGTTGCTGGTCAAAGGGGTCCAATGGAAACATCAAAAAAATAATAATAATACCCCAGGCTGTTGTGAGGCCAATAAGTTGTGCTTCACAAACTGACAGTAAGGCCCCATTGCTGAAGACAACAGTCACACAACTCATTAAATAATGCATGAAACAAAGGGAGATTTTTTTCCCCTAAGGGGTTTTTAGCTTAAGGCTGAGGGAGGGCTCGTGCCACTCCAAGCTGGCCAAGGCGAGCTGGCGGCAGCAGAGCTGGGGGATGGGGGGTGCGGGGTGGTTCTAAAATCAAATGCTGGGCGCCAGATAATGCGCGAAACAATCCCACACCAGTTTGGGATTTAAAGGGGTATTTATTTTGGGGGTTAAACTTACAAAACTCCAACGTCAGGAAAGGAGTCTAGTCCCTGGAGCAAGAGCCGGAACCAAGAGGAGAGCGAGCCGAGGCTTGCCGCTCTTTAAAAAAAGAGCAATAGACCACGCCCCAGTGGGATGGTATTTCAGTTGCTATTGGCTGAAGGAGAAGAAGACGCTCCCACAGCACAGTGGGCTCGTATTTCAGCGGCTATTGGCTGAAGGCTGTAGGAGCGAAAGGTGCTCCGACGACAATTAAACATGGGGAGTTAGAGCTGGTGCCTACACATAATACATAGAACCTTCAACCTTACATTCTAGTGTCTTTGGTACAGGAAAGTACTCTTCAGGCTCCAAAAACAGAAACATAAACACCAACCCAGACACAAATCTTTGATCTACAATGCTCTCCTGCCTGCAAAGTATGCTAGAGCAATGGTGTTACAAAGCTTGCGGGAGTAACCAACCAATGTCCAGTTTGACTTAAGACCCACTCCAATCCCACTCCTGACACTGTTGTTCTTTGCCACAATTTTTGAGCTGCAGGGATTTAAAAAAAAAAAAAAGACCCACTCCACAAGATGGAACTCATACCCAACACTGCTTGGGTGACCAACAACCACAGGCTAGATAGCCCAGAGACCTAGGGCAAAACCAAATACTTTCCAAGAAAGAGGTAATGAAATGACGCCTAATGATATTCTGCTATACTCATAGCTCAGTGCCTTATTTAGTTATCATCAGAGAAGCTTCTTCATGCAGCAGTTGGGAGCAAATACAGAGATTCTCAGATCCACGCAGTGGTTCACAGCTGTTTATAACTTCAGTTCCAGGGAATTCAGCACTCACTACTGGCCTCCTTAAATGCTAGGCATGCAAATGGTGCACAGGTGCAAAACACCCATAGCAAAAAATAAAATATTTTTGAAAATTAAATTTTAAAATTAATTTCTAAACCCATCAAGTCTTGCAATTAGGCTCTTACAGTGTTAGGTCTAATTGATGACAGGCTCAGAAGGGCCTTCACTGAACACAGTACTGGTCTCACTCTCACCTTGCATTGCTGTAGCCTATTACAATTTTCTAAAGTTACTTGCAAAGCCAGTATTTTTGAAACACAGTCTTTTGAGAAGAACAGGGGTAGCTTCCATTGGAGTTATGGCTGTCCCCATTTACTAAGTAAAAAACCACACTTAAAGAGACCTGTCCAGGTTCTCAAGGGCTTTTCTATTATCCTGGCTGATTCAAGCACAAGGCCCTCCCCTTTAGACATTATTTTAATTTTCAGGTGAACAGAATTCCTCTTCTGATTTATGTACCAATAAGCACAGCCATTGAGGTGGAATTACAGGTACCTTACAAATCTTATTTTTTCTAGTTCCATCCATTTGTCTGAAAATTTTATGATGTCATTTTTCCTCGTTTCCAATTTTTTATTGTTTTTATTGAGCTATATATTTTTCTCTGCACCCCTCTCTTTTTCTCCCTTCCCCTTTTACCCTCTCCCATGATCCCCATGCTCCCAATTTACTCAGGAGATCTTACTTTACAAATCTTTATCTTTACATGTAAGCTACCTTCTACGTCCTCAAAAAGGAAACTTTGAAGAATGCATCATAGTAAGATCCTTGTTTGACCACTGTAGACCCAGCTCCCACTCAACTCTCTCATCTCCTTACCTATTTTGTACCACTTTTCTGAACCTGCCTCTTCTGTGGGCACTGTACTTCTGATGCCCGCGTTAAGTTCCTTACTTGGGTGATTATTCAGTTTAAACCACTTTTCAAGTGTAGTTCTCCTGATTCATTACTTCTAATTGCCAGTAAAAGAAAACGTTGCCACTGAGTCTTCGCAAACTCTCCATTCCCACCTTCACTCAAGACACCAGCTGGTACTTGAGACTGAGTGGTGGCAGAATTGGCTCTGCTGGGACCAGGCACCAACAGCCATTTGTGGATTTCAGTGTGGGGCTCGACATTCTTACTTCCTCAATTGGTGAGGCCAAGCTGATCAGATCTCTCCTGCTCTAGAGTCTGTATCTACAAAACCTTAGAATAAGACTGCCTATATATCAAGACTGGGAGCCACACTGAGAACTGAGGTTTGGCTTCGTCTAAGCAGTGCATAGACTAGGCACTAGAAAGAGTGGCCTTTTATACATTAATGCTAGTTCATACAACAAGATGCAAATCATTTCTCCTAGTTTATACATTATTGCTAGTCCATACAACAAGATGCAAATCATTTCTCCTAGTTTATAGATTAGGACACCAAGGCTCAAAGGTCTCATGTATCCAAGATCATACAGTTGGTAGGTTTTAAAGTCATCTATAGGATCCAGGTCTATCAGATTCCAAAATTCAGAATACTATGTAGACTCTTTCATGTTTTAATGAATAATGACATAAGGGCTCAGGAAGTTTGTCTCATGTTCATACTTAGTATATTAAAACAAATGGAATTAACTATTTTTTTTGTTGTGGTAGCCTTTAAAACTTTGTTTAGTATTCCTTTTAAGAAGTCAGTTCTGAAATAAGGAGACCCATAGCCAGGCATTATACAAAGAGAGAAACCGTGGAACACTTAGCTCTAAATGGGATGTTTCCATCAAATCCCTCTCCTCGGGGCTCAAGGAACCCTGTGAAGAGGAGGCAGAAAGAATTTAAGAGCCAGAGGGAATGGAGGACCTCAGGAGAACAAGGCCCTCTGAATCAACTGGGCACAGGATATATGAACTCAGAGACTGAAACAGTAATCACAAGGCCTACACAGGTCCTTTGCATATATATATTATCACTTTCTGTTTAGTATTGTTATGAAACTCCTGAGTGTACAAACGAGTGGGTCTCTGATTCTTGTGCCTGCTCTTGGGGCTCTTTCCCTTATTTTAGTTTGCCTTACCCTAATTTGGTGTGATGGTTTTTGTTTTTATCTTACTATATTTTATTTTGTTATGGTTTATTGTTATCTTTTAGAAGCCTGTTCTTTTCTAAGAAGGAACACAAAGAGAGTAGACCCAGATGGGAGTGGAGGTGGGGAGGAACTAGGAGGAATAGCAGGAGAGGAAACTGCATTCAGATTATAGTTTATGAGAAAAGAACCTATGTTTAATAAAAGGGAGAAAAGGTCACTCTCTTCAGGCTGTCCTCTTCTGCTCCTGCCCCCTTCCTGGAACCTGTCATGTGTCCTTTTCTCTCCATCTTAACCTCCTCATTCACTGGTTCAATTGTGAATTATCATTTCAGCCTTGTAGCTTGACAGATAATAAACAGCTAAGTGGTGTATTTTGTACTTTAACAAACCTTTTGATTTCAAATGCTTAATGGGAACTGAGATTGGGAGGCTACTGAATGATCTATAGCATTTCTTAAGAAGGTCTAGAAATCTACTTGGAGAAATATCTAAGTGCCAGAAAGAGGGACAATAGATTCATGACCCTATAATTATTGTCATGAACTTTCACCACGTTTTTGCTCTTTTTCTAACACAAGGTAGGTTTAGTGTAAAATTTAGTTGTTTGAGAGTGTCTACAACTAGACAGTTGAATACATTTTGTAGAACATATGAGGTGAATCAATGAAGCTCAAATAGAGGCATTGACTATCCTAAAAAACAAAAAAAAAAGTCAGTTTTGAAATGGTGTTAAGAACAGAACATCTAAAAACACAAAGGCTCTAAACACCTCTGCTTATGTTAAGTAGTCCCTAAGATACCATGCTCTCTTTGGGGACCTACAGTGGAAGGAGACCACAATACACTGTGTGCATTCCAAATTGGGCACCCCTCACCATCTAGGACACTCTTATCTTTGGTTTATTATCCTTCGACAGGAGTATGGTTTTTGAGGGGCTGTTTTAGCTTTCTTTCTCATCACTGCATCCACAGTCCAGAACAATACCTGGCACATCGGAGGCACTTAGTATTTGTTGGACCAAAGAGCAACCCTACCGTTGCCTTCAGAGCTTCAAAGGTTGTAAACAGAGAAAAAGGAGGAGGCAGCAAAGGGATTATGTGGCTGCCAGGGACTCATCTAAGTCAATTCTAGCCCTATAAGAAGGAGGTATCTCTAGTAACCTGTGCAGGTGGAGGTGAGCAGACAGATGGTGGAGAGGGGAATCAAACACCAATGGGAGCAAGGTGAAGTAGTCTCAAATTTCGATGATCTAAATTCTTGGTCAGTAAAATCACTTTTATTCACCCCAGTGAGGGAATCTTTGTAATCAAGACAGCTTTTGAAAAACACTTATGCTTTTGTATGTTTGTATATTTTGTATGTTTGTTTTTGTATGTTTGTTTTTCAAGATAAGGTTTCTCTGTGTAGCCCTGGCTGTCCTGGAACTTGCTCCGTAGACCAAGCTGGCCTCAGACTCAGAGACCCACCTGTCTCTGCTTCCCAAGTGCTGGAATTAAAGGTGTCAGTCACCATTTTCCAGCAAAAGATACTTTTGTTTATGTCTACTGTCTGTGTCTTCACTACCTTGTTCAGCAGAAGTAAACATGTCCTCAATAGACTTATTTTTGTTTGGTTTTCATTTTTGCTTTTGTCTTTTGAAACCAGGTCTTTCTATATAGCTCACACCGGTCTTGAATGGTCCTCTTGCCTCCGCCTCCGAACATCTGGGTTACAGGCAGGGATCATCCAGCAAGCTTACTGGCCAGTATGTTTGTTTGCTTAATGCTGTTACTTTGATGAGAGGAGTCTTGTAGAACTCAGAGCTTTGTGTATGCTAAGTATGTGATCTACTATTGATTTAAACCTCCAGGTATTTGACAGACCTCTTGCAATTCAATTTTTGCAGTGCAAAAATCTAAAAGCAACAAGTTCATCTTTCTTTTTATAACAGCCTGAAATCTCCTAAAGGCAAAAGGGAAAAGGAAGAGACCTTGAAGAGTTGGGAGAGAAAAAAAGATTTCTACCATTCCTATCAAGCCACTGGAAAAAGAGATCCTGTGCTCGAGTTGTAGGAATTCTTAGCAGTTCCCGAGTGGGAAAGAGATGCTCTATGGTTTTTAGAGGGAGGCAGAACCTAAATATATGTGGCTCCTGCCTTCTTTCCTGTTGTAGGCTTGGAAAATGAGGCTGTCAGATTTGAGGTTCGGAGCTTTTGCCTTAATTTTTAGACGGCATAAACTTCCCTGGATTCCAGTGCTTGAACGGGCAGAAACCCCAATCATGAACGACATGGAATTTTCAATTTCCCTATTAGAATGGGAAGCCTGGAGGTCATAATTAAGTTTCTTTAAGATACATGAAAATGACTATTTCTTGCCTACTGATGTGTGAGTTTATACACAGAGACGGGAATTTATTCATTCATTCATTTATTTATTTATTTATTTATTTGGCTTCTTTTAATCTGAATTTGTTATCCATAGAGCATGTCCTTCCTGTTGGTGATGGTGCTACACGGGAGACCTTGAGAAGCCATGGTGAAATTGGTGTGTGTGTGTGTGTGTGTGTGTGTGTGTTAGAAAGATGAAAAAGAATTTGTGCTCCAACATCAGGTGGAAGAAAGTGGGAAAAGAAAGAAACTGAAGGGATAAAAGAAGGAGTTTCAAAAGCACACAAGCCAGGCATGGTAACACATGTCTTGACTCCCAGCATTCCAGAGTCAGAGCCAGGTTAATCTCTTTGAGTTCACCTGAAGACTGTTCTGCATAGAGTTCGATGTCAGCTCAGCCCATAGAGCCTCTTTATGAAAAACAAAACAGAAGAAACAAAACACAAAGGCACAGTGGGAAGCAATGGTCTCAGAGAAAGAGACCATTTCTCTGCTGTGGCTATTAACGTGATTTACAATTAAATAATTCTTCATGAGGATAGTCTCCAACAGATGGTAGAGATCTGAGAGGCAGAAGGCTCGTATGCCAACTACCTAAATACTCTTATCCATTGACTCATGGTTGCCTATCATATTTCCTCAGCCCACTTACAAGCAACTAGCAGGATGGTTGGGCCCACCTGACTAGGTCCAGTGATTAGAGATGTAAGCGTGGGGGAAGGAGTGAGAGGAGGTGGTCCGAGCCCATACTTATAGAGGATTCAGATGATGTTATGCTCAAATAGCTTGGGGCTCAGGAGGATGGGACACAGCAAATGGTATCTTTCAGCAGCACGTCCTGATCTGGGGCAAGCTGCTGTGGGCATCACTAGAAACCACTCACATTGTTAAGCTGACCAATAGCTTCACGGTACAATGGGAAAAATAGAGAGCTTTGAAGTCCAGTGAAGTGGCCGAGTGGATTTAGCCAAGGGTTTTTTAATGAACTGAGCTGCCCTTTCATTTTATATAAAAGCAGAGGTAATAACAATGTCAGTCTCATAGGTTTATGTATTCCAAGAGAAAATGTAAAGTGTCCAGTGTCTGACACATATCAATATCTATCCTTTGTGCTGTGTTTCGAGAATAATTAGCAATGAGTTTTGTCTTCCATTCCAGCATGCATGGCACTGACTTGCAGTCACTATTCTGCACGGTAGTGTGCAAATCACTTCTCCAGGCTCCACTTTCTTGTGTATAAAATGAGGATAAAATCACTTGCTCTGTCTGCCTGTCTTTTAGGCTCTTCTAAAAGGAAGAGGTGATGAAAAGAGATTTTTATTTTTTTTTTACTTATTTTTACTTAAAAATTTCCACCTCCCCCTCCTCCCTCCCCTACCCCCTCCCTCTCCAGTCCAAAGAGCAGTCAGGGTTCCCTGCCCTGTGGAAAGTCCAAGGTCCTCCCCCCTCCATCCAGGTCTAGGGAGGTGAACATCCAAACAGACTAGGCTCCCACAAAGCCAGCACATGAAGTAGAGACAAATCCCAGTGCCATTATCAATGGCTTCTCAGTCAGCCCCCATTGTCAGCCACGTTCAGAGAGTCCAGTTTGATCACATGCTCCATCAGTCCCAGTCCAGCTGGCCTTGGTGAGCTCCCAATAGATCAGCCCCACTGTCACAGTGGGTGGGTGCACCCCTCAAGGTCCTGACTTCCTTGCTCGTGTTCTCCCTCCTTCTGCTCCTCATTTGAACCTTGGGAGCTCAGTCCAGTGCTCCAGTGTGGGTCTCTGTCTCTTTCTATCGTGAGATGAAGGTTCTATGATGATATGCAAGATATTCATCAGTATGGCTATAGGATAGGGCCATTTCAGGCTCCCTCTCCTCAGCTGCCCAAAAATCTAGTTGGGGACATTTGAAATGAGAACGTGTTGCTCTTGGGTCACTTCATTTTTCTGGCTGAATCTAACTCGTAGAAACTTTGTGGTCTAGCTAAAACTTAGGAATTATCTGAAGGAATGAACAGTCTTTGTGTGTGGGGCAGTGGGTCTTTAGCAGTTTGCTCTTAGCAGTCCCTAAATGGCGTGGACAGAGTTCTTATCTGCTATGTTTGCTTCTGCTTCAAAAGAAAACAGAAGGCAAGCAGCCAACTCTACAGGGAGAACCCCAGCTCTCAAAGGAAGCACAGAACAGCATGGAGCAGACTGAAGTGAGGTACTTGACCTGGGAGGAGTTGGGGTGGGTGACCTGAAAGTGGATATGATCAAAATACAGTTTACGTGTATGAAATTATCTGTGTATCTGTGTTGTATGTGTGTGGTTATGTGGTTCTTAGCAGGTTCCCTCCACAATTATGTCTCCATCACTTTTAAAGACGTTTTAGGGGACCACAGCCAAGGCAGCCATCTGTCTGTATGAAAAATGAAGCATATTTTCCACCTATTTTGCACGGCAGGTCATGCGGGCAAAACACATATAGGAACAGGACCCTACTTCAGTCCAGCTGAATTAAAATCAGTGTGGAAAAGAAGGCTCAACTTAGTTGAAGAAGTACTGTAGGATGCTGGGTGTGGTGTTATATGTCTTTAGTCCCAACACTAGTGGGGTAGAGGCAGGTTCATTCTGAGTGGCAGTCAGCTCGGTCTATAGACAGTTCCAGGATAGCCAGGGCTACAGTAAGACCCTGTCTCAAAACAGAACATCATATGTGTTACTGAGCCATAACCTAATATTTTAATTTCCACTGAAGGAAATTACTGATGGCCAATTGATCAAGGCACAAAAAATTAGGGCAGAGGCCTGGGCCACTTTGATATGATTCCAGTGCATTTTCAATGGACGCACTTAACTAGATAGACTTCTGCAACGTTCTTGCTCCCCAGTCCCGCCCTGGCAATCACACCTACCATTCCTTAGCTGAGCAGACCAGAACACAGAGATCATTCTCTGTGAAACATCAACTCCCCTTTTAGGGGATTCTCTATTTTCTCCTAATTTCCATCTGATTTTTCTTGATTCATGAGACCCTGGGGGACCACGTACCTTCTTTGTTGGTCTGAAAAGGGAACCGAGGGAATCTCTCCCATTGTGCTCCTTTCTGGATGAGACTAACTTCATGAGTACAAATTAGTCCCAGAAGATGTCCAGGAACTTCAGGGATGGGTCTGAAAGTGTACATGATATGAAGAGCCCTGACAAGGACACAGGGCATAAGGTGAATAAAATACAGAATCAAATACGAGAGTTTTCTCTCATTTCAGTTTCAGCTTTGACTTGTTTCCCCTGTTGAGTAACTCCCTCAGTTTCTTGGTTTTCCCATTTCCCTTTAAGAGTAAACCCATCAGCCAAAGATCACAAGAAAACTATTGTGGAACAAACAACAAGGAAACACTTTAGCGACTGGAGGTCCCTCATGAACCCAGAAGTTTATTAGTATTCAGCAAATGAAATATACATTGTAACATACAGGCAGTGTATCAAGATATCCAGATGCCAGTGAGTACTAGGGATGGAGAAGTCACAATGCAGATGATTCCGTGATGTCCCAGGAATGGGGAGGGAAGCTCAGGCACAGCAAAGAGCTCCACTCCCCTTTCTATACTGGAAGACAGAACTCTTACCCATAGAGTGAGGATGTACTGCAGTTCCTAAAATCTTTCTCCTTCCCCCAGCCATTTTATTTAACATGACCTAAATATACATTCCTGGTTTACCCCAACCCTTCCCCACCCCCATATATAGCAGGGAAAATAAGCACCAATAGTAACAGGAATAATTAAAGCCCCCTCTTAATAAACCCAACCTCACAAATATACATGCCATATGGATTTTCTTCTTTGGAATGATTATAGGATGGAGAAACCGTAGATCAAGCCACCCAGCCATGACTGTAACAGTCACCAATCCCCCAAAGTGCCATCCTGGCTAAAGAGGTGGCTCAGCCATTAAAGGCTAAGGTTTAAAACCCAAAAGACAAGAGTTCGGTTTCTAAAAGTACCATCCACTTGTGAGCTGGAATAGGGAAGAGAAGAAGGAGGCAGGAAGGGAAAAAGATTCTCCCAAAGTAGCAAGAGGGAGTAAGGAATTACCTAATGTCTTTTCTGGACAATGTCACAATCTACTAAGTTCCTGGTAAGTACCATTCAAGGGTTTCCTCAAGGAGATAACCAATTCCTAGTGTTTCAAATATCATTGTCAACTGTCATCCCAAGTCTCTTGGTAAGAATGTAGCCCTAGTACTCCTTTGGGGAAACTTAATACAACCAATCACACAATGTGGGCACGATGCTTTGCAAACAGAAGCAGAAACCTTAAAGGAAGGGAAAGAATAAAAAAATAAAGAGGCATGAATACTCTTCCGAATGTCGACACCCGGAGAAGGAAGGGCTCAAAAGGGAAACTTAAAGCTAAAAACATGCTATCTGCCAGGTTGTACATGCCTGAGTTACCTGGTATTGGTCTTCGGTACCTGGGCATTGTCTGTCCTTCCCGTGCAGAAAGAGAATGGATAGGGTGACACAGCCAGGAGGGAGAGGGAAAAGAGGGAGGGAGGGGCCCTAGACAGTTGAGATGACATCCCTCTGCACAAGCAGCAGCAACTTTTGTGTCATCTTTTTGTGTAAAACTGTAAACAGCACCGCTTAAAAATAAAATATATCAGAAAAGAACAATTGATAAACATTGTTTCCATGACTATAAAATGCAAACAATATAAAAATAGATAATTGGCTTTTGATATATATATTTATATATATTAAAAACAACTTGGATGCAACATACATATGGGTAAACTTGAAGTATCCCTGGTGAAGCCCCATGCCTCCCTCTAGCAAGTGAGCCTAGGGGCCGAGGGCAGCGGTGGCACTGATACAGGTGAACCAAGCCACTGGCGGCAGGGTGAGAGCATGCACCCAGCATTCGGAGTGTGCAAAGCTACTTCCCTCCTTGGTATAGCACTAAGAGGAGGGACACTGGCATTTACTGAAACCATTATCCACAAGGCTTGTGGTCTGGTATCCGAGCTAAAGCCAAATGATCCCCCAAGGCAGGCTTCCTTGGAGAATCTAAAGCACCAAGAAATTGGCATCCTGGCTTTGGAAGAGGCCTGCTAGGTGGCCTTCCTTACCCACATTCACTGGTCCTCTAAGGACTGGGCTATCGAGGACCACTCAGGATCAGAACTGACATTAGAGTGTTGTTAGGTAACAAGATGATGCTAGCCCTCTTCAGTCATCACATCTCCCCTCGAAGTCACAACCAAATGCATTGTCTGAGGACCTACAATGGAGACGGGAGGTTCATCTGGCCGCAGCCTCAGTGCAGACATGATAGCCACACTTCCGGTAGTTGGGGGTATATTTGGTGTCAGACAAGGAAGTACGTGCTCATGTTTGGACAGCTACCCGGAGACTGGTTGATTTTTCCCATTGTTAACCATGTTGGCTTATGATACGTCCTCAGCCAGATCTTCTTTCTTCTTCTAGGCGGCATCTTCCATTTATTTTATAAAGGAGTTTGCTTCTATAGCCATATATCTTACTGTTCCGCTTTAGGTTGTGAAGATTTTGTCCCCGGGCTAGCAGCCTGGTCAGTGAAAGGACTTTTAGGCAATGATGTTCTCCAACCCATAAACGTATACTTAGCCCCAGGTCCTACTCTGAGGTATGACTTTTCAAAGCACAGCGAAATGTGTCTGAGTTATGGCAGGTCCCTTCAGAGACACTGCACTGTGCTGTCCTTCCAGACCTTGAGGGCAACGCTCAGCTATAGGCGAATCACCTCTTCCTCTTCCAAAACAGGCTAGTAGCCCTTCTTCTCCAGTGGGTCATGGAGGCTGTTCACAGTTCTACTGCCTGCTGTGGATGGCAGCCAAATGTAAACAGGAGCTCCAGCTGACTCGAACAGGCAAGAGGTGTGGTTTTTCCTGTTCTAAAGGCATTTGGTGGTTAATGACTACCATCCAATCAGGCCAAGCTCAGCCTCACCCTCCCAGAACAGCTCTGGTGAGAGGCCAAGTGGTTAAAACCTGGGCATTTGTCTCTTAGAACAATGTGGTTGGGGTAAGGAGGCCCTTTCTCACTCTCTGTCACTCTCCGCTTCCACAATGGATACACATCTTCATGATGTAGCTGACATCATCCAAGAGAGCTGGTCTGAGGTCCTGGAGGGTGCTGCTGGGGCCAGGCCAACTCGTGGAGTCACTTTCAGGGATTTAACTTTTTCCAACCAAGTCTGCTCTTTTTTGGAGAAAGGTACAGGGCCAGTCCCAATCTTAGACGTGGTGACAAAGACTATCATGGAGATATTTCCTGACAACAAAAGCAGGTCGACAAAGTTATCCTGACTCAGAAGGCCATCAGCATCTGTTCCCAAGGTAAACGGCCACATCTCTGGCAAGAGCTCTATTGATTATCTTCACTTAATAGACGTGAAGATGGTTCTGAGGTGAGAATGGGGACAGGGCAGAAGCTAAAAGAGTACTAACTTAGATCAACATATCCACTCTAAAATATGGTATTTCCAATAAAAAAAAATCTTTTTACAATGTCTTGCTAGGTAGCCTTAGCTGGCCTAGAACTCACTATGCAGACCAGGCTGGCCTCAAACTCATAGAGCTCCACCTGACTCTTGCTCCCAAGTGCTGGGATGAAAGGCATGTGCCACCATGCCTGGCCCAATAGAAAATTGAAAAGAAACTGTCTCACATGGATGATTAAGGAAAGTTGAACTGGCCAAGATAAGATGCTGCAATGTCTTCCAGATAGCAAGCTCTTCCCCAGTAGTGCTTCCAACTTAGTTAAGAGTGAAAACTGCTAGGCTGGGCTTGGTAGGAGGTAGAGATAGGTGGACCTCTGTGACCTAGAAGCTGTCCTGGTCTACATGGTGAATTCCAGGCTAGCCAAGACTAAAACATGGGATCCTGTTCCCCCCCGACCCTCCCCCCCAAAAAAAGAAAAAGAAAAAAAAACTGCATGGATGTAAGAGAAGGGAAGGTGCTGTTCATTTCATAAAGGATTGCAAGTGCCATGCAAATCAGTCCTGCAGCTTGGCAGAGCAAGGGCACGTTACAGTCTTTCCTCTCAAGAAGCCTGGTCCTTTGACAATCCTAAGAACTTGGCCAATAGGGAGATGAATGTTTTTTAGAGTGCCCACAACAATAGACGAGACGCCTTTGGCATCCTGTCATGGAAATGTAAGCTTGGAACCACTTCACAAAGGGGTGGGCAAGAATTAAAGAACTTTTTTAATTTGAGAGGAAGGGAAGGAAAGCTTTTCCATCCTAAGCTGAGTTGCTTCAAGCTCCGAAGTCGGAGATCCCTTCTTAGTGTCTGGGATAAGTGGATCTCCCTTTCTGTTTTCCTCCTTTCCATCCCACAAAACCCAATGCCTTCTAGTCAAGCCCAATTTAGGTGGCATCTCTTCCCTTATCTCAGTTAAGAGACTACATTCCTTGTGATGAGATTGTGAGAAGTTCAATTAGGGGAAAAGGGGGAAGTTCTAAAGTGCCTGCAACAGCCACAGGCTTAAGAAACAAACAAGGTATCATTTCACAGCTCAAGACCCCACAGCAGTTTCTACAATCTACCTATCTTTGTACTCTGCTTGAGTATAGACCCATTTATTCACTCCATTATGGGGATTAGTGCTTTTGTCTTCAATCTAGACTATGCCAGGCCAGGTTTAAAGAACATCATCTAGCTGTAATACCGAAGTCCACAGCAATAGGGAGCGAGACACATGCTACTTGATCCATCTAAACATAACTAACTGGGACGAATAGATTCTAGTCATTTGGTGTCACGGAAAAGGGGTTAGGAAGGATATGTACCATAACTTTATATTGCTAATAGCCAGAAAGCCTCCCATCTCTGGGTGAGAGTCAGTGCAAAAATTGGCTGCTCATCAGTGGTTCATTAGTCAACAAGGGACAAAAGACGAGGGGCTCAGCCTGCAATAAGGATGCATCCCAAGCCCTATGTGGGTCAGAAGAAACCCCAAAGCAAAAACTGGAGCAGAGAAGCAGCAGCTTCCCTAGGCAGATGTACTTGGGCTGAACCTGGCCAAAGATGTCGGAGGGAGGTGGGAAAACAAAGTGACAACTCAGAGGAGTTTATCTTGGCCAAAGGGATGTTCAAGTTAAACAGCAACCCCCACCCCCATCCCGCTGCCCAACCCCTGACCCCCATCACATGCTCAGGTCTCCACTCTGGAACTGATGACTACTTGGCTAGGTTTCCATCCATGGCAGTGGAGGAGTAGCTGGTAGAGAGAGAGGCACCTTGCTCGCCCCTCTTCTTTGACAGGTCAAGGTTGGAAGCTCTGTAGTGATTGGGTTGAAGCTGAAAGGGTTCAGGCCGCACCCTGGGCAGCTGAGGGATACCATGGGTGATGCCTACAGGCTTGGCTTGAGACAGAGAGTTGCCTCCAGAAAGGCAACCGGGCTCATCTACAGGTAGGAGTACATCCCGAGACCTGGCCCTCCCACTTTGGGAGGCCTGTGACTGAAGATTATAGCAAGGACCCATGGGCAGGGGTAGGTGTGAAGGTCGAGAGAGCTGAGACAGAGTCTCTCCAGGTGCTCTTGAAAGCCCTGGCCCTGACAATGACATTGCCACAGGAGGTACGCAACAGGTTGCCTGCCCATATGAAGCCTGACTGAACGGCTCATCCAACTGACTGGGGCTTATCCAATCAGGGTCTGGCTCCATTGGAAGAGGACAGTAAGCCCAGGCAGGCCAGTCATAAGCCCCTGGAGGTTCAGTGTAGAGGGACAAGGGACTATCTCGTCCCCATTCTCTTTCCTCTTCTTCGCCTTCTTCATCTGAATCTTCCTGGTGGGCCTGTAGCTCATCAGACTCCATGTAACCCTGGGCTAGGTGAGAATTAGAGAGTTCCATCTCTAGGGTCTCTGCGTTGTCAAGGGAACGGCTCCTTCTATTGAGTGCCATTGCAGCAGGTGGAGGCCGAGGGTGTATGCCAGGGAGTCCTAAGTATCGAGGGAGGCTGCTGACACCCCAGGGCAGGCCTTGGTAGAATCGACTGTGATAGCTGTTGAAGGCATGTTTGTGGTAATAACCCAGCTCGAAAGCTTCCAAGGAGGCTGTGAGGTCTTCGTCGTTGTGGAACTCAGGGTTTTCTTCGCACTTGCCTTCTCCATCCCGTTCCACATCAGCAATGTCAAAGGTGACCATGGGGGGCAGCTCAGGGAGGTTTTGAGTGAAGGATGAGTCAGAATCAGAGCTGCAGGACATGCTGGAAAACAGGTTTCCGTTGCTGGTAAACTCGACTAAAGCCTGGGAGAAACTCACAGTGGCATTCCCTTCCTTCTCATCCTCTTCTTCCTCTGGCTCCTCAGGGGGCGAGTAGCTAGGGTAGGCCCTCCTGGGAGAGCCTCCGAAATTTGCTTCTTGCATGTCTGGCTCAAACATAGCATCGCTCTGGAAGAGCTGCATCAAACAAGTACTTTGATCTTTTTTGGAGCAAGTTCCCTCAAAACGCTTCTCCAGAGGACGGAAATCCCGCCAGTCTGGTTCACTGCTAGAAGTAGCAGGGAAAGCTGAGGTGGTTCCCCGGTGGGAAGTCTGAGAAGCTCCCGAATTCCCTGCCACAAGGCCCATCACTGACGGGCCTAAGGGCCTCATCTGATACTCCAAGACAGGCTTCTCCTGCCGTACCTGGGTCTCTCGGATTCGACCCTCTTGAGCATGGACCTCTCGGGCCTGGGCTTCTCGGGTTCGGACATCTCTGCCGTAAGATTCCCGATTGTGGTTGTCTCGAGCATAGGCCTCCCTGGCGTGAGCCTCTCTAGCGCATGCCTCTTGAGCTTCACGCTGCTCCCGGCGGAGCTCCCAGTAGAGCAACTGCTTCTGGATGGCCACTAGCCGTTCTTCCTCTGTTTCCATTGCTCCGGGTGGCCGAGAAGAAAAGGGTTCCAAGTTCAAAAAAGGACCAAACATCTTGGAGCCTCGACCATGGAGGTCATAAAGGCAGTCATCCCCAGGTGGCGAGTTCTCAAGACTGTCATCTGGCTCATAGAACTCATACAGGGCGTCACCACTATAGCTGTCTCTAGGTAGACAATCCCTATGGACAAGGCCCAGAGCCTCACCTGAATCATCCTCAAATCCTGGGGTGGTCGAGTCATAATAACCTTCATCACTATTTGGAGCCGACTCCTGCTGGTCACTCTGAGGAGTCAAAAGTTCTCCAGGGCCTAGGCTAGGATAAGACTGAACTGGATCAAGGAGCATATAGCCCTGGTGGCTAGGAGACGTAGCAGTATGGTAGCCCAGGTTCAGATTAGATCTTGGGTATATCTGGGTATTTGCCCACAGATACTCTAAGTCACCATCTTCCTCCCCATCCTTGACCTCCTCTTCCTCATCCTCTAATTCTACCTCCTCATCCTCTTCTTCCTCATTGTCATCATCATCCGGCACGGCCATCTCCTCCCCACCACCTTGGTAGGTCACCAAGCAGGAACTTCGCTTGGTCCCATCTCGGTTGGCCCTCTGGCCACCAGACGCCATGCTATCTGTCATGCTGTCCATATCTTGTTCTGCTATAATGTCACCACAACCTGTCAGTGAGTCAAAGCTTTTCAGGGATGTGACATCCCCAAACAGGAGGCTAAGCTGATCTCCAGCAGGGCCATTGGGTAGGTTTGCCTCTCCCGTCACCATCTTGTCTTCTGTTTCTGAAGTGTGGGAATAATCTAGGCCACTAGCTTCAGGAACAGGCTTGGGCTGTGTGAACTCTGAGGCACAGGTCCTTGTGAGTTTTTCTGGATTTTTACAGGCTGTCTTGTCAGTGGTTGGTGAAAAATGTCCTAGTGCTGGAGAAATTTTTGGTCCAGGGGCATCCTGGGGCTTGGCATTTTCCTTTCTAGCAGTTTGGAAGATCTCCTCAGAGCTGGGCAGAGAGGCTGAACTCACCTGCTCATGAGACCGGGATCTGGCCCCCTCAAGGTCCTTGGCCCGTGGTCCATTTTGATCAGTTTCAGAAACCTTGCTCTTCCGGTGACGGCGGATGCTACTAAAAAAGCCTTTCAGGCCTTTCTTAGGCTTGTGCACAACTCCAGCTTTCTCTGTGGCTTCAGTCCCAGATGTCTTAGGTCTAGAGCCTATCTCCAAAGCTCCATGGGCACTCTGGGAGCTAGGAAACTGAGAAGGTGACTTGGACAAAGGTACAGAGAGGCCTTTTTCTTCGATGACAACATCTTCGGGGCCATGAGCTGCCTCACTCAGGCCGTCATGGGTCTTACTCTTGTTTAGACCCTTCTTAGAATTGCCTTTCCCAGAACCTTTGTTTCGTCCACCCCCAAAGAAACTAGGCAGAGTACAGATTCCCTTCTTGCCACCAAAGAGTTTCATGGCAGTTTTCTTCAGCCTACCTGGGCCGGATAAGGGTAGCTCTGACACTGGTCCTTCTGTGCTCTCAGTTGTCTTATTCTTGGCTCCCCTTTCAGCTCCCTGGTCTTGGGTATCTCTAGAGTCTGATGCGCCCTTGATCTGACCAGCTTCATCCTTTTGAGTCTCCATGATGGTGACAGCTCTTCCACTGGAAACACAGCCTTTGGATTTCAGGTACAGCTACACCATGATCAGTCAGGAAGCATCACAGCTGGTCTGAGGGAGATAAGGAAGACAAAGACAGAGACAGATACTGGTGAGCCAGCACACAGGATAGGTTTGTTCTTCGTGGGTGATTATTGTCTAAGGATTGAATGGGACCAGAGGGAGAATAAGTAAACACTGATAAAACCTTAACTATTCGGTACGTTTGCTTTGCTGCTCTAGCTTCTTCTGGGTCCCAGAGCAGTAAAAACCCCACTCTAAGCAACAGGCAGCGCTCATTAGCTTCCTCCTCACTAGTCTTCTACCTTTAGGTGGCTCAAAGTACGGGGCTGGGGGAGGAATTGACAGAGGCAATTGTAGATGTGCAAAAAGCCCAATTGTCTAATAGGAAGCTTATTGATGATTGGGCTGGAGTCAGGAAAGGAAGAGAGAGGCTGCTTCTAGCCTCACTAAACTTTTGAAAAGTATGTGGTGAAGGTGCTCATTGAGTCTTCCCCAGGCTTCAATTGAACACTAATAGCCTGGGCTATCACCAACATTTTTTCTCAGGGCTGGGAAGTACAGCTCATCTCCGGCTTTATCTTCCGCCCACAGGTTCTCTTAACGTTGTCACTAGGACAATGGCCAAACCTTCTGGAGTCCAGAGAGGGAACACTATTGAGTTGCAGATCAGGGCTCTAATCTGCAAAAGAATCCTCTGGGCTCCAGTATCCTTTGTCCAAGAGGTCTACCAAGATCCACACCCCTAAACCCCTGTAGAGACTAGTGAGGGGAAGGTCAGGATCGGGCTCTCTATTGACTATCCTGCTGCCAAGGGACTTTAATTTTGTCCTTGCCAAGAGTAACCACCAGATTCTACCAGAGCAAACATTTTCTTCTACTCTGTTCCTCTCATTATCTTTGTCCCCATCTCGCTTGCAATCTGGGAAGTGAGCTTGAAAAATACATAGCCCTACGTGATTCATGCTCCTAGCCTACGAGACAGATTGAACTAAATAAACCAGGTGTAAGCTGCGCCAGTCTGGTCAGGGCGTCCTAATCCAAGTGCCAGTAGAATTGGAATGAAAAGAAGGGTTAGCCTTCTATATCAGCCTCATCATTCCCTAAAGCACTATTGAGTCTGCAGAAAATCTGGCGACCCCTCCTTAGGAAGTCCCTCACTCTCTGAAACTTCTTTTGTAGATCTAGGGTAGCAAACGGAGACAGAACAACGTCGGGGATTGAGAGGGCAAGAGGCTAGGAACAGGGAGAGGAAGGAAGGGATAGGAAGGACTGCAGCAGTCTAGGAATCGCTAGCTGGTCCCGGGACTGGATGCCACATTATTAAGGTTCATACAGCCATCTGCAGTAGAATACTGTCGTCCAGCACTGAGGCTGAAGAGAAACCCGCAACTATACGCTAGTCCTTGATTTCATTAGACGAAAATCTCCTAGTACTTAGGTTCCTATCTTCCAAACAGGTTTGTGTCTGGTACCTCACCTACTTGATACACTTAAATCGTCAGAGTAACAACCCCAGTTCCATTGAGAACACTCTGCTAACCAACCAGAGTAAAAGGAGCTCTGGTTTGGAGATGAGAGAAAAGCTTATCTGATCTTCTCCGTGAAGATAGATGAATTGCTATATTCTCAGGATATGCATTTCTCTGTGCAACACATTGTGACATCATGCTCTGCAAACTCAGCTCTGTCACAGAAAGTCCCCTCACCACTAAGCACACAATCCCCCAGAATTCTGGGATGCACGCTGTAATGAGAACATCACTAGCAGGACTGTCATTGTGATATTGGGGATAAGGTGACAGCAGTGAAATTATATGTATTTCCTGTTGTGAAATTCATGTGTTATTTTCAACTTCCCTGAACATCCAGTAGTGACAGACACTAAGGTCAGTCCATCAGGCCAAGCCAAGAAGAGGAACTCCCAGTCCCTGCTTTAGAGAGCTCACAGACTAGGAGGGAGAGAATCTTATCTACAGAAGCCTGAAGATACATCACAATGTAGACCTTAAAGAATAGCCTCTGCTTCTCCATTTCTTTGTTTTTGTTTTTAGAGACAGGGTCTCTCTCCATAGTTCTGGCTCTCCTCGAGCTTGGTATATAGACCAGGCTGGTTTTAATGAGCCTTGAAATAAACTTAAAAGGTAGAATATTCCCTGGGCTCAGTTTTCTTGACCAAAAATCACTGTTTGGGGAAGACCATAGACCTTGGGAGAGAATCTACTACTACTATTTTGCTAAATGGATTTCATACCAAACAGTTTCCTAAGTACTTACCTTTGAACACTGAGATCAGTGAACCTCATCAGAGCTTATTTCTGTAGTAGGCAGAAATTAATATAGAGGCTCACAACTGCTCAGTGCTCACATAATAAGATATGGCGGAATGCTCAGCCCTAAATACAAATCAGGATCACATTCCCTACCTCCAAACTCGGGGATCTTTATGGAAGGGAGGGCAGAAATACTGTAAGAACTAGAGGCAGCAGAGGGAAGCTGCAAAAGATTTTCTGGCTATGGCAGGGTGGTCACACATGAACTCTCAGCAGCTGTGACTGCATACAAGACCTGCACTAGATCAAGCCAGCCAAAATTTCAGTGTGGACTAGGGAGAGCCCCAAGAACTCCTTTCCCTACCTGAAGAGCTGCCGGCTGATGACATCTGCTGGAGGAGGGAAAGTCAGTTTTCTTCAGCAGTGCAGCCCCTAGTGTATTGCCTAGGCTCCAGTGGATAGCCCTATATCCACATGCATAGGACAGCATGAATTGGACTTGCTGGACTAGAAAACAAAGAAGGTACAAAGCTGTAAGGGAGATAATAAAGAGGGCCAGAAGGAGGAGATGAGGGATGGTGGATGGTGGATAAATAGGACCAAATACATTTTTATACATCTATGAAATTCTCAAAGAACAGATAGGTAGATAGATAGGTAGGTAGATGGATGCATTGATAGATAGATAGATAGATAGATAGATAGATAGATAGATAGATAGATGAAAGAAAGACAGAAAGGAAGGGGAAGAGAGAAAGGGAGGGATGGAGGAAGGAAGAGAGAGGAGAAAGGGAGAGAGGGAGGAATGGAGGGAAGAAGGGAAGAAGAGAGGAGGAAAGCAAGCAAGCAAAGATGCTTTGAGGAGGATAAGGTATTTGGTCTGGGCTTTGTCAAGCAGTAAGAAATGGAAAGAGCAGTGGCAGTGATCTAGATGGGGTATGTGTTCTTATCAATTGAAAAGGGAATTATTCTAGTGGAATCAAACAGTTCTTTGCAATGATGATTAGGTGAAGAGAATCTAAACTTGATGCCATCACTGAAGAACAGTCTCTCTGGACCTTGTCAGCACGCTACATGGGGGTAGAAGCTAACTTATCACTACTCTCTACAGCAATGGTTCTCAACCTTCCTAATGCTGCGACCCTTTAATACAGCTCCTCATGTTATGGTGACCCCCAACCACCAAATTATTTCATTGTTACTCCATAACTGTAATTTGCTACTGTTATTAATTGTAATGTCTGATATGTAGGATATCTGATAAGCCACAAGGGTCACGACCCACAGGTTGAGAACCACTGCTCTACATTATCACCACACTGTCACAGATTTGGGCTACAGGGCTCGAATTCAAGCCACACCGCTCCTCCCATCTGCCAAGAGTCACTATCAGGTCTAAATGAGACTATCCCCCATAGATTCAGATGTCTGCACATTACTGTGCTGTTTGGGGGAGGTTTAGGAGGTGTGGGCTTCTTGGAGGAAGTACATCACTGGAGGCGGGCTCTGAGCGGTAATAAAGACCCCATGCCATTTATAGGTAGCTCTCTCTGGTTTGTGGGTAAGAGTCAAGATCAGTGTCTTGTTATTGCTCTCATGCCTGCTGACTGCTTCGTGTGTCATCCCCATTTTTATGGATTCTAAACTTCTGGAACCATAAACCCTTCTGTCTATATTTGCTTTGGTCACAGTGTTTATCACAGCAACAAAGAAGGAACTATGACAGAAATTGGTGCCAGAGTGGGCTGCTGCCGGTAAGAATCAGAACATGCATTTTTTGCTGTTGTTTTTTATGGGTTTTTATTTTTTGTTTGTTTGAGGAATGTGGAAGATTTTAGATCTCTGGACTAGAAAAGCAGTTGAATGCTGCAAGCAGAGCTTAGTGGGTTGAGACTGGAAGACAGTGCTGAGATCAAAGCAGACTCTAGAAGCTTGGCTCAACATTGGATGAGGGGTCGCTTGTTCATTCCTGGCAGCTCAGACCCAAAATAATTACACAGAAAACCGTATTATTTAAAACACTGCTTGGCCCATTAGCTCTAGCTTCTTATTGGCTAACTCTTACATCTTAGTTTAACCCATTTCTATTAATCTGTATATTTCCACGTGGCTGTGGCTTACCCAGTAATGTTCTGTCTGACTCTGGCAGGGCTACATGGCTTCTCCTGACTCCACCCTTCTTTTTCCCAGCATTCAGTTTAGTTTTCCCCACCTAGCTCTGTTCTGACCTGCTCTGCTATAGGCTCAAGACAGTTTCTTTATTAACCAATGGTATTCACAACATACAGAGGGGAATCCCACATCAGCTCAAGAGGTTTCAGAGGGAAGCAAAGACTTCAATAGCAACTAAGCTAGAGGCCATTTCTGTGTTATTTTGGCAAAAAGTCTGACTGTATTCTGCCCTTGTCATAAGAACTTGCCTAAGGCGAAATAAAACAGTAATGTACTAATTTTTTTGGTGAAGGAAATTTCAAGGTAGCATAAAATTGAGTCTCTGGGGGTGGTTATTAGTAATGACTGTTATACTGGTCCACAATGAGAAAGAACAAGTGGTGTGGGCAGAAAGAAATACAAAATGTATAGCTTGAAGAAAAAAGACTCACCAGGAAACTTAATGCTGTAGCTAAGCCTTCTAATATTTGAGACTATGGGGCATATCTCATTTTCCCTGGGCAGAGATTCTATTACCTCAATGTAGGCCTCCCTCTTAGCCAGATCCCAGGTTATTCTTGCTAAGCAAGGATCAATCATTACCTCTCTCTTGCCCTTCCCCGCCCTCCTCCCCTGCTGAACCATGACCCCCAAAGCTGTTCACAGGATCACTGCCTGGGTTCCATACAATACCTTGAAGGAGTGCAACAGGACTATCCTATAGCTAGCAGCTCCCTAATCTGCTCTTCCCCACACACCTCTACCCCAAGGCTTTTTCATACTCTTTATTAATCTACCATGCTCCCTAAACTGTCCTTCTAAAGTAGGTATTGTGCCTTGACCCAGTGTAAGAAGAACCCTTCTGGAGAAGTGGGACCCAAAACAAAAGGACAAACTCTGAAGCTCCCTGCGGCTGGGACTGGATTCCCTTAGAGCTCTTGCCAACTGCAGAGTTCCTCAACACTCAGATTTCCCAGTCAGGGTGGCTGGCTGTTTTTCAGATAGGCTGTTGGGAACTCTCCCAAGATACTCGGCGCTCCCTGATAAAAGGCTGCTAGCTGCAGTCACTGCGACTACAGCAAAGAACAGGCTGCGGCGGAAAATGGAACCACACAAGAGCCAAGAACCAACCTCAGGCAATTCTGGGACAAACAGACACTGGCTCCTAAGGAAGTGCAGCTTTCTTTTCCATTCCACTCAAAATCCAAGTAGAAGAACAGCCACAGAGCTGCCTGAAACTCTTCTCCCAGGGAAGAATCGCTTCAGGCCAACCATTACAGTTCCTATTCTTAGCCTAGCTTCAAGAGACCAGGTTAACAAACTTAGGAAAGGCTGGACTCTGGGAAGAAACAAGGGTAAAGCTTCAGAGGCATGACCTTTACCCATAAGAGTTTCCAGGCCTGTTCCAAGCAGTCTTCGTGAAGACAGACCCATTCCCAATGTTTCCAGTCCCTCAGTATATTAGTGCACAGTGGGTAAGAAGGTGTGAGAATGTGTGCATCCTCCCCTAGAGACCCAGACAGTTCCTTGCTAGAATTAGCTTGGCATGCTGGGAAAACTCAGCAAGATATCCAACCTGTCTGACACTCAATTCCCTTAACTGTGAAATGGGACTGTTGAGAATTCCTATTTAGCGAGACTATTGTAGGAACAAAATCAATGCATGCGAAGCCGCAGAAGCTCAAACATTATGGCAAATCATGTTAATGTTTATTCCAACTACGAGACTGGACGATCTCTAGCAGTAAATCTAGCCCAGTCAGGGTTGACTAGGGAGGTCTCCAAAGCTCTACAGCTATGTCTGAATCCCTTTCAGTTTCCCCTGGTGATTATGTAGTTATGCCACGGAAGCTTTATTTGCTCATTAGACCAACTTTGAATTTTTAATGTTCAGAGAGCAGACAATCTAGATCATCTGGAAGATTCTAGCTAGGTTCCTTAGTCCAAACCAGAAAAATCGACATTTTAAACTGAGCTAAAAATGCCGTCATCAAAAGAAATGCAATTAACAGACATCCTTCAACCACTGAGGGTACTGAGCAGTACACAAGGCATTTCCTATTCACCAGCGCCACTGCTCCCTCCCAGCAACCCCCTAATCCCTGCTAATGGGTAATGGTAACCCCTTGTCACAGAAAAGAAAAGTGTGCCTAGGCTTGGGGAAAGATCTGTCTAAAGTCACTAATGGGATTATGACAGAACCCGATTAGCTTCCGGGCCTCTCGGGTTACAATCCCATACCACTCTGCTTCACTGGGTAGGAGCCCCAATTAAAGAAATATGAGGGCTGTAAATAGAATCAAAACACATTTATGAAATTTTCAGAGAACTAATAATTTAAAAAAAAATGGGGCCAGGAGAACGGTGAACATTCCCTTGCCACCTTTAATAGCTATTGTTTCCTGCCCCTACTCCACCCTGCCCCAGCTCAGTTTAACTACGCCTGAAGGATTTCTTGTCCTTACTGGCTACTGCTTTTTCCTTACCAAGTACACACACACACACAAAAAAAAAAAAAAAAAAAAAAAAAAAAAAAAAAAAAACACAACAACAACAACAAAAAAAAAAGTTGACTTGAGAATCCAGGTGCTACCCATTCAGCCCGGAACTGCTTTCCTCATCAGCAAAGCTCTCAGCACTACTTTCAAACTATGAAATTATCTTCTGTTTCCTTGGGAGATAAATTTGAAGGGCCCAAAAAGGCTCAACTAGGAAGCTGCAAAGTGCACAATTTCGAGTTTGAGCTACTTAAAGATAATGACTTCTCCCAGCAGGGCGATGGTGGCACACACCTTTAGTGCAAGCACTCAGGAGACAAGAGGCAGGCAGATGTCTGTGAGTTAAAGCGGGTTCCGGGACAAGTCAGAGCTGTTACACACAGAAAAAACTGTCTTTAAAAAAGTTAAAAATAAAAAAAAAGATAATGAAATAAAAGATTATCTAGTACTCGAGTAGTACGTTACTAGAGCTCACCAACTAGACCTGATGTCAATACTGGCGGCGGGAAAGAAGGGCTGCTGGTTTGGATCTTTTTGGTGGAACAGTGGAGGTGGTTGAGAGAGTCCCTCTTACCCACTCCGGCAAGCCACCCTTTGCTAATGGGTGGCAGCCCTGCTGTGGGAAGGCTCCTTTCCAGAAAGCAACTCATAGACTCCAGATGCAGCACAAATCCCAAACCTGGCCTTTTATAGTTCCCATGATTCCCTCGCCAGTTTCTCAGCATCCTTGTTCACATACTCATCCTCGTCCTTGCTTACTCGGTTTTGGGCAAGCTTCAGTATGCGTATTGAGCTTGCTTACTGGGACTCCCTGGCTCATCGGCACTGCCCCATCTAGCATGGAGCAGGGGCTCAGGATGCTGGTTAGGGTGCGCTATAATTCAGCTGGAGCTTGCCAGCCTGAAACTGGGGTGATGTCAGCTTCCCCCCTTACAGCAGAATGGTTTGAGAAAATCTCTCTCTGAGACAGACATACCTGATCTGTGAAAGGGAAAAAAAAATATTTACCTACCTTGCAGGTTTGTGGTTATGGATTAAAGATGATCAACACAAAGGCAAACAAATTACTCTGCATAGAACAGATACTGCAGATGAGACTGCTTACGGTCAAGGTACCTTCTCTCTAGCTGTTCCTCAGCTGCCACTCCGAGTTCCCTGAAGAGGACACAAGCCTTCCATTCAAACCCCTTTGCCTGACCTTCACCATCTGCTTCTCCTGCCTGCCCCTTGAAAATTTTGCAGCCTTACTTCACTGCCCAAATATACAGGACTTTTATTCCGTTCAGAAGATAGGGTACCAAGACCCAACCTCTCCCTAGAGGTAGGTTTACCTGATGATTTTTTCTTTTTCTCTTTTATTTTTGTGTTGTTTGGGTTTGGTTTTTTTTGTGTGTGTGTGCTGGGGTAAGAAACATAGTACCTCCAATGTGCAAGGAAAGTATTCCACTCCTCAGCCACACCCACCCGAGGAGATCTCTTTTAGGGATCACTACTCAGTTCCCAATCAGGACGGGGCCTTTGAGATCCACAACCTTGTCCTTCCCTTGGAGTCTCCTCTGAGGAAGGGACTAAGTCTGCATAGCCTCCCAGTGTGTCAATACTAACTCAAGCAAAAGTAAGCTCGGAGACAGGGTGCACCTCCTCCACCTATTCAGAAAGGCCATAAACTACTTCCTCTTGGGGCAAAAACTTTATCATCTACTTTATCTGCCTAAACAGGATTCGCGACGAGAAACGGATAACATCAGGAGTTTCCCTTTTCAGTTTCAGGCAGGACCTGAAGGAGAGGAGAAACCGCGAGGGAGAAAGTTGAAAACCCCTTCTCTGTCTTTGCTTCTGAGGGACTGGGATTTAGCAGTTCCCTACATTCCCTGACAGGCAAAAGGACAAGCAAAGGGATCCATGGCTAAGTAATTAAGACGGTGAGCTTCCAATGTGGCTCACCCTCCCGACCATAAAGCCCGGCTTAAAACAAAAGCCTAGCAGGCTTTTTCTCCGGCAAGAGGTCCCCTGCTGAGGGACTGGCTTAACAAGTTCAAGGCCAGATCAGGACGTGTTTACACAACAGTTGTGAGTCGAGCAGCCCCCCCCCCGCCCCCCCACCCCCGTCTTTCGTCAAACTAACCAATCTTAAATTAGGGAAGGAAGACCATTCAGAGGCTTAAAAACAAAACACAAGCCCTCCAGGAGCCGCTAAGCTTGTGCTATCCCCTCTGCATTGCCACCGTCATTCCCTCTGTATGCTTGCTCTGTGTGTGTGTGTGTGTGTGTGTGTGTGTGTGTGTGTGTATTGTGTCTGCGCACGCATGCGCGTGCGTCTCTCTCTGTGTGTGTGTGTGTGTGTCTGTGTGTTTCACCACCCATAATAAAAACCTTTCTTTACTGGCTGATTCCATCTGCTCCTGTTTGCCATATCCCAGAATTTCTCCACTGCTACCTGTACATTCAAGGTTTCCCCTGACTTTTAATTATTTAAGTGGCAGAGAAAACAAAACTGATCAAAACCCCTAGACAGTAATGGTTCTACAAGTAAACTCCTGGCATGACAAGCTTGCTGCTGTTTCTCTCATTCCCTTATTTCTCTAGACGAGCGAAGCAGGGCTATTTCTTCCACACACACTCTGAGTGCAAATATGACAGTTCTTGAGGCAGCAACTTTTCCCAAATACCTTCCTCCTCCTGACACTTCCAGGCCCCAACATTGGGCAGGCCTTTATCTCCTGACTGAGAGGCAAAACAGATAGGAAAGGGGTGGGGGAGTTCCCATGATGCACTGCCACATGAACGGGGCAGCCTTCACTTTTGAGGAATGGGATGGTGGGAGGAGGGGGTAGTTCGTCAAGTGGAGCCTGCTAGAGACCTTGGGGTACAGCATAAAGGGTACCACGCAAGAGCAACAACTTCTCATTAAATTACTGTGTGACCTTAAGCATGCCTTGCTTCTTTCTAGGGCACATCTACGACCAGAGGGATCTTAACTGCTATTCCACACACAGATCTGTGGGGCTGAAAGAAAATGGGTTAAAAGAGGTCTGGAGGATATTTCTTAGCTTTATCTAAGTAAGTATTTAGGCCAAGATGCCCTCCCCGCCCCCCCCCATGAAAGGACAAAGGGAAGCTGATAGTGTGGAACCTCCTTCTGGAGATAGCACAGTCCCCAGTTCTATTTATAGATTTTTGAGGGAGCCACTTGTAGCATGCTTTCAATCCCGTTCAAAGACCCCATTTCAAAATCCTTTCAGAAACTCCATTCCTGGCCTGGGTAAAACGGTGGACTGCTTTAATCCGAACATTCAAGACAAGCAACTGTCAATGAGTTCAAGGACACTGGCTTACAAAGCAAGTTCCCGCACAGCTGGAAGTACCCAGTGAGACCCCATCTCAAAAGAACAATAAACCCCCTTCCAAAAAAAACTACACACACAACACACACACCCTAATCACCCCATTGTTCAATGATCTCCCCCTAAAAAGATTAGCTCACCATTCCAAAGTTTGGCCCTTGGGAATTCCCACCGCTGGGTCCTAACCTCTTTTGTACCTCTGAGCTGGGCCGTCTCAACCTGCCTGCCAGCCATTCCCTTTCTTTTCTAATTCGGCCTCCTCTTTCTCTCCCAAACTCCTGTACGTCCCAGCTGCTTTACAAGACAACACCCCCACTGCATCTATGGATCTCTTCCATGGCACTTTGCCTGTAGGCTCATGAATCAGCAACCAAAAGTATGCAGAGCCCCAGGCTTTGAGCAGTCCAGACCCCGAGGTTATTATGGAGGGAACTGATTATGACTTTCTCTTTTAATCCACCCAATCCCCCCTTCCACCCACATTAG